>NC_045548.1:10234424-10507794 GCF_009769535.1 Thamnophis elegans
GCATGTGTCTGTGAGAACAGTTGTAACCATACATGCAAACAGGCATGCACCTTGTGGAAATCTCTGTATAGTAAGTACACTGCAGATTCTTCAGTTCTTCTCCAGGTAATCTTTTGGCATTTTCACTGAGTAGATGCCCAGACTCTAAATAGCCTCCACTGCAATATTTCATTTATGTCACTTTTTAGGGGAGCAGAGGCAAGATATATTATCTCACTTCCCTCTCCACACTTAGCATATCAGTACGTTTTCAAGCTGAAAATCTGGAAAACTCAACATTCTGTGGTCTAATATAGATGGAGTGTGACTTGCATGAATTTTTGCTCTGGTGCCACTCGCTAGTTGAATTTGAAAAAGTTCAGCTCTACCCAGAGGTGGGTTCCTACCAGTTCGCACCTATTCGGTAGAACCGGTTCGTCAAATCTACCGAACCGGTTAGAAGAGATTCCACCAGTGGACCCAGAACGCAGGCTACACCTACAGAAGAGGTTCCAAACTTTTTTGAAACCCACCACTGGTCCTTGGATATGATTATTCTACACTATCATGCTCATATTTATAAAACTCAGTGCCTCTGTGAAAGGTAAGGATGACTACTGCGTTTGTGGTGCAATCAGAACATTGCGTGTGTTGAAGTTGTTTTAACGCAAACCAAAGATGCCTTTTAAAAAACAAGTTCACATCCTATTCTTATGCATGCCAGTGCTGTGTGTGGGGTAATTTAAGGTGGTTCTGACAAGTGTCATCGGCATCTTCATATCCGGTCACATGGGTGGCAAGCCACTCCCATCCGCTCACATGGGCGGCAAGCCACTCCCACAAAGGAGGCCACACCCACAGAGTAGGTTCGAACAATTTTTGAAACCCACCACTGGCTCTACCTGTCCCTTGCTTTGAATTAAACTGAGATCTCTTTTGTGAAAACGGACTTTGCTTCTTTCCTTCATCTATTTCATTCGTTTGACCAATTCCAGGAACAATATCCATTGCAGATCATTTTCTTTCCTTCATATAATTTGAGCTGAGTACTGAGAGAGGCTGCTCAGGTTTGTCTAATTAATTTTTTTGTCACAGGCAGGCAAGATGCTGAACTCAGGTATGGGAACTCAGGTATGGAAACCTATTTTAGCAATCATGCAATCTCGCACTGCTTGAATATAGATTGGGAAAATTCTTTAACTGAGCTAGGTTCATAGAAATGTTGTTGCAGTGGTGTTAAAATGCACTTTAGAAATAGTCTAGATTTTCCCACAAAATGAGTGGCTTTTACACCCTATGTTGAACAGGTGATAGACATTTAGACTAGTGACTAGATGAAGCCAGGTCTGATCTTAAGGAAGAATGGTATTTTAAAGTAGTATAAGAATATGACAATGTCATGCTACTTTTCATGGAGCCTCAGGCAAGGCTAAAGCTTCATATCCTCAGATAATTCTGAATAGGAAAGATTGAATTAATGTTGGCTTCAACTGAAACAGGCATTATCCCATGTTCACTAAATCAGAAAAAGACTTTTTAGGGCTACAGTTGAACTAAATATATCGGTGTAGCATAATAAGGTTTTTTTCTACTTCGCAGAGAACATACTCCTAATATTATCACCAACAATATAACACTTTCAATATATTTTAAGAAGTGTTAAGAGTAAGTCAGCAGGCCAGATTCGTAACTTCAGGATAAGGAGTGGCTCCAAGAACTGAACCAGTTAGGCTGGGCTGTGGAATGGGGCTGGGCATGTGCCACGGCTGAGAGAGGTGCTTGTATCTCAGTGGTGGGTTTCAAATTTTATTAGAACCTCTTCTTTGGTGTGGCCTGATTTGTGGGAGTGGCTTGTCGGCCATGTGACTGGGTGGGAGTGGCCAACTTGTAAAATGTGATGAAACTCACTTAACAACACTCTTGCTTAGCAACCAAAATGTTGGCTCAGAAACTCTGGCATTGAAGTGTGCAAGTCTTAAAGCTGTCAAGTTACAAGACCTTTGCACCCCTAACCCTTTAGGAGAAAAAAACCCCAGGGGTGTTCAAACTTGAGAGCTTTAAGACTTCTGGACTTCAACTCCCAGAATTCCTCCTCTTGCTCTTCATCTTGATGACGTGGGGATGGGTGGGGGGAGGGAGCTGAAACCGGTTCTAAACGGCATTGTAGATTTGTGGAACCTCTTCTGTAGAAGAGGTTAGAACTGGCAGGAACCCACCCCTGTTGTACCTCCTCGCCCCTCTGCCCCTCCGATGGGCTGGATGGGGTCTGGGTGTAGGCTGGTGATTTGGAAACAAGCTGGGCCTGTCCTGTGGATTGCCCCAGCTGTGGGACTGTTTTATGATCCATCTGGTGGTGGACTTTGGGCACTGAGGTTGAGCTGCAGAGACATTGCGGGCCTCTTTTAATGAGGATAACTCCAATGCTATGGCCTTTAGTGCACTAAAACTGGTTGATTTGCACTATTATGGACAACCTTGAGCCTGTTAGGAGTATTTATGGATTATGACCTGTTGAGCAGAGATTGTTCCTGCTCAACTGTTGTATAGCGGATTTGCTGCCTTTGACTTGGCCTGCAAGCAGTGGGTTGCTGTTGAACACTCATGATTTCTCACCTGTATCGCCAGCTGTCTAAAAATAAAAGTTACCTAGCGAAATGCCTTGTTATCTAATTAGTAAGATAAGACCGCATTTTATTTCTCCCTAACAACAAAAGCACAGGAAACAGGAGATTTTAAACACTCCTGTCAGCTAGAACATGGACTCCCACTGAACCAGGATGATCATGGTGCACAGTGAAAAAAGTAGTGTACACTCTGAAGCCATATGCTTATAAAATCCTTTTCAAACTTTTCCGTGCTCTATATTCCTATAGAGGTTTTGTAAGACCTTAATCCACATTTTTTCACTGTCTTTCAGGGTTTTATCTGCTTATTTCTGTAATTCCTATTCCTCATATTCTTAAAAGCCATGGAAGCAGTGAGGCATGAGATTCATCATGGATTATTACCCCAATTTTGCTGATTGTGGGTTCCAGACTTGTCAGAAATAGCTTGGCATGAGGCCTTTGTGAGCCAGATAAAAAGCATTACCACACAAAACTACTTTCTAGAATCGGAATGTAATTGTTAAACAGCTCAATATCTTTCTGGAAAATGTGTGCTGAAAACTTACCGATTCAAAAAGGAAGATCCCTTGCCACGATACTGAAGCATCAAAACGCATGTCAAAACTCTTGATAATTGTCAACTCAAACACTTGGCATTGAAAGTTTGGCTGAGGTAGCAATGGCATGTTTGCAGTACTGAACAACGTAAGGCAAATATACCTTGCTAATTCACAACTGTTGGCACAACTGTTGCCTTAAGTTGCAATCTTCCTATTTATTACAGATAACATGGCAGAAGAAATACTCTTATATTTTTCATCACATTATCTCTCCTTAATGAAAATCAGTTATAGTAGTCTATGGGAAAGAAAGTACTTCCATATTTTTGACACAGTTGTAAGATGTGTCTGTTGAACTTCTGGATGGCTAGAGGAATGGACTGGGCACTTAGAGATGTCTGTCTATTTGTCTGTTTGTCTGTCTGACTCACTCACACTCTCTCTCTCTCTCTCTCTCTCTCTCTCTCTCTCACACACACACACACACACACACACACACATGTTTACATCTCCCAAGCAAGTGATTCCCAAGCAAGTGACATACAACAAAGCTAAAACAATAAATATCTAATGTCATTATTTTATTTACTTATTTGTATCCTGCCTTTATAATTATTAACAAACACTTAAAAACTATGCAAACAGCTAGTGCAAGAATAATAAACAAAGGGATGTTAATAGTAATGGAGCCACAGTGCTAATTCATTTGCCCGGTGAGATCCCTAGGCATGCCGGCATAACCAGGACTTTTGGGAAACTTAGAAGTGATGATGCCATCTTCATCTTGGACTGGGAGAGATTCCATAGCATGGGGGGCACAACAGAAAGGGTCTGCTGCTAACATCCTCAAAAATGAAGCTCCCTAGACACTGTACTAAATCTGATATGATAGGTGGATGAAATCAGAGATTTCAATAACCCAGTCCTATGCCATATAGAGATTTCACTGTTAATACCCATATCTTGAATAGGACTGGAAGCAAACTGGTAATCAATGCACCAGGCCTTCCTGTCCTCTACCATCCCCCGGAGTCCATTTAAGCTATGCCTACTGCTTCAGTGACTCCATCCAGCCACTTCATTCTCTGTCATCCTTTCTTCTTTTGCCCTCAAACTTTCCCAGCATTAGGCTCTTCTCCAGCGAGTCCTTCCTTCTCATTAGGTGGCCAAAGTATTTGAGTTTCATGTTCAGGATTTGGCCTTCTAAAGAGCAGCCAGGGTTGATCTCCTCTAGGAGTGACCAGTTTGATTGCCTTGCTGATCACCAAGAGACTTGCAGGAGTCTTCTCCAGCACCCTAGTTCAAAGGCCTCAATTCTTTGGCACTCAGCCTTTCTTATGGTCCAATTTCCACAGCCATACATTGCAACTGGCAAAACTATAGCCTTGACTACTGTGTTTCCCCGAAAATAAGACAGGGTCTTATTTTCTTTTTACCCACCAAATATGGCTTGGGCCTTATTATGAGGGGAGGGTTTATTGTTTTGGGGTTGCCAGGCGACTGCTTTCTTCCGAGCGGGCTCCCAAAGAGTCTGGCACAGCCTCAGGGGCGAAAGGCTGTGTTGCACTGTCACAGCAGCACAACACAACAGCCATGAAGTGACCATGCTCATGAGCAGCCACCTGGCAAACCCCCCTTTCCAGCTGGGCACAGCGCCCACTGACCTAGGGGTATCGTCAAGCCGCATGAGTGCCTGCTCGCAGCCACCTGGCTCCCACGGCTTGGCGCCCTCAAAATGCCAGTGAAAGGCACTCTGCTGGCAGTTGGCCCACAACCATAGAGCGTATGCCCAGAGTGGCCACTGCCGGAAGGCTCGGTTTGGAAGCCATGGAAAAAGCCATGCAGCGCCGGCGGCAGCGGAGGTACCCTGGCTTTGCAGAGAGAGCTGGGCCAGGGCATCGTGAGGCTGGGAAGCATGTGAGCAGGAGTGGAACAGCCGCTCATGCAACCCCCCTCTCCAGCCGTGCAGAGTGACTTTCACTGGCATTTCGAAGGCGCCAAGCCATGGGAGCCGGGCGGCAGCGAACAGGCGCTCATGTGGCTTGGCGATACCCCTATGTCAGTGAATGGCACTGTGCCCAGCTGGAAAGGGGGTTTGCCAGGTGGCTGCTCATAAGCATGGTTGCTTCATGGCTGTTGTGTTGCGTTGCTGTGACAACACAACACAGCCATTCGCCCATGAGGTTGTGCCCGGCTCTTTGGGAACCCACTCAGAAGAGAGCAGCCACCCAGCAACCCCCCTCTTCAGCTGGGCACAGTGCCGCTCACCAACCTAGCGGTATCCCGAAGGCGCCAAGCAACGCGATCACTTTGCCTGCCCCCGGTTCCCGTGGCTTGGCACCTTCAGAATACCGCTAGGTTGGTGAGCGGCGCTCTGCCTGAACGGAGGTGGGGGGTTGTCCAGGGGGCTTATTTGCGGGGGAGGGCTTATATTTTTGCCCACCAGAATATGTGGCATGGCCTTATTATCAGAACATGTCGTATTTTCGGGGAAACACGGTAGGTATATGCACTTTTGTTGGGAGGGTGATGTCTCTGCTTTTTAGTATGCTGTTTAGATTTGTCATAGTTTTCTTCCCCAGGAGCAAGCGTCTTTTAATTTCTTGGCTGTAATTCCCATCCCCAATGATCTTGGAGCCCAGGAAAATAAAATCTGTCACTACCTTGATTGTTTATCTGGTGTTAATCCCTGCTTGTTTGGGTATTGGCTGTTGAAGAAGATGGATTCTGGTCTTTTTGTTTACTTCTCAGCTTTTTTTAAATTGTCTTTTTTTAGATGGTGTGTAAATATGGTTTATCTCTATTTGCCTACTGATAGTTGATTTGTCTAAATGCCACACTTCCAGGAATTCCCTAGCATTTTTGGATTTAGCGTTGTATAGATGTTCAAAGTTTCCCAGTTGAAAGTATAGAGGTGTCTGTGATGCGAGATTAAGCAGTTTTCACCACTGCTAGTTGGTGTTCATGGATGCTCCATTTTAGTCTTATGCCTGCCCAGTGGTGGGTTTCAAAAAATTTTGGAACTACTCTGAGGGTGTGGCCTCCTTTGTGGAGTGGCTTGCCGGTCATGTGGCCTGGTGGGAGTGGCTTGCCAGCCATGTGTTTTCTTTCTTTCTTTCTTTCTTTCTTTCTTTCTTTCTTTCTTTCTTTCTTTCTTTCTTTCTTTCTTTCTTTCTCTGTCTGTCTCTGTCTGTCTGTCTGTCTCTCTCTCTCTGTGGGGGGCAGTGGTGAATTTCAAAAATTTGTGGAACCTCTTCTGTAGGTGTGGCCTGCTTTCCAGGTCCACTGGTGGAACCTCTTCTAACCAGTTCGGTAGATTTTAAGAATAGGTGCGAACTGGTAGGAACCCACCTCTGTGCCTGCCTGTCTTACACAGTGGCTGTTACAATGCTTACATTATATGTGGTAGATGAGTCCTGTTTTTTTTTTCCTTTCTTCTTGGGCTACTGGGTCTTTTGGCTTATTTAGGATGCTGTGGAAGGCTGTGGTTTGTGTGAGTTTAACCAGTTTTATATTCTCCCTAAGGAAACAAATATTTTTCCCCCATGTGGCATTTATATTTATATTTGCTCATGACTTTTTCTTTCTTCTTTTTAACAGCTCTATTTCCCCCCTATATGTTGGTTGAAGCGGGATCTAACAGTTTTCTGGCCAGTGATGCAGTGGTGGGTTTCAAAAATTGTTCGAACCTACTCTGTGGGTGTGGCCTCCTTTGTGGGAGTTGCTTGCCGCCCATGTGAGCGGATGGGAGTGGCTTGCCGCCCATGTGACCGGATATGAAGATGCCGACGACACTTGTCAGAACCACCTTAAATTACCTCACACACAGCACTGGCATGCATAAGAATATGATGTAAACTTGTTTTTTAAAAGGCATCTTTGGTTTGCGTTAAAACAACTTCAACACACGGAATGTTCTGATTGCACCACAAATGCAGTAGTCATCCTTACCTTTCACAGAGGCACTGAGTTTTATAAATATGAGCATGATAGTGTAGAATAATCATATCCAAGGACCAGTGGTGGGTTTCAAAAATTTTTGGAACCTCTTCTGTAGGTGTGGCCTGCTTTCCGGGTCCACTGGTGGAATCTCTTCTAATCGGTTCGGTAGATTTGACGAACCGGTTCTACTGAATAGGTGCAAACTGGTAGGAACCCACCTCTGCAGTGATGCCAGTTATATAGCAACCGCTTGGCTTCGAAGTCACCAAACACATGGCATGAGTTCATTCATTCATGGGAATAAAGGCAAATGGGAAGAAGGGCCAAGAGAAGCAAGTTTAAGTCCATGTAGGTATAAGAGTCATTTATCAGTATTGGCTGTGGCCAGTCAGCTGTTATCTACAGCTCCATTCTTGTCTGCAAGAAAGATTTGTAGGTAGCTGAACAAGTCTTGTGAGACTTCTGGCAAATATAACCCAGAAGCTGAACTAAGCTATGTGGAGTGTCAGGAAAACCTTGACTTACTGCTGAGTCCTAGCCTAACATTAAAGTAACCAGTTAGACATAAAAAAAAATAAAACAAAGGAGCACAAAACAAGACAAAGCCAGTTTGATGTAGTTCTTAAGATGCTGTCACAGAGACCAGGAGACAACGAATCCTAAACCTTTCTTAGGTGTGAAAGCTGGTTGGGTTAATTTTTGCCCAGTCACTGTCTCTCAGCCCAAATAATCTTACACAGTTGTTGTGTGGAAAAATACTGTGTTTCCCTGAAAATAAGACAAGGTCTTACTTTCTTTTGACCCCTGAAATAAGCATTTGGCCTTATTTTGGGGGAGGTCTTGTTATTTTTGAGGTGCAGGAGACAGCGAGCATGGTCACCTCATGGCTGCTGCTGTGTTGCAATATTTTTGGGGAGGGCTTATTTTGGGGGGGGGGCTTATTTTAGCATGACCCGACAAATGCACGCCCAACAAATGCGCGCTGACAAAACCACGGTGACAAAACCGCGATGTCGAAAGCGCGCCCACTAAAGCGTGCCGACAAAACTGTGCCCACAAAAGCGCGATTAGGGTTTTTATGTTAGGATTAGGGTTAGGGTTAGGGTTAGGGGTAAGAGTTAGGGTTAGGGTTGTTAACGTTGTTTTCGCGTCCCACTATGTTGTTTGCTGATGGCGTGCTTTTGTCGGCGCGCATTTGTTGACGCACTTTAGTGGGCGTGCTTTTGACGTCGCGGTTTTGTCGGTGCGCATTTGTCAGGCGCGGATTTGTCAGGCACGCATTTGTCAGTGAACTTATTTTAGCCCATGCGCTCAAAAGCCTGATTGGGCTTATTATCCTGGGAGGTTTTATTTTTGGGGAAACAGAGTGGGAAAAAGGAGTATTAGGTATGTTTATCACCTTGAGTTGCATTTTTTTTAAAAGTGGAAGAAAAATAGAAACACTATCATCATCTGCAGGTTACAAATCCTACTTTATATGTATATATGCAAATATAATAATAACCATAGTGATTTAAACCGAAATAGAATATCATAGCGAACTGAAGTAACTGAATTCCTCCTGGGATTAACTTTCGCTGGGCTGTGTCAAGACTTTCTTTTTTCTTTTCATGACTTTTTTAAAAAATTGAACTTTCAAATATAGAATGCTTTCAAAGAGAAGATTGTCCTCTGGATACCCCTTCAAATAGAGAAGACCTGGCGAACCTATTTTTACTCCCAGTAAAGTACTTGTAAGTGCTCGGGAAAGGAACTTGCTGCCTCTTGAGGAAAAGTAATGGTTGTAAACAGACACCAACTTCCCATTTTTGAATTTATTTACATGCTCAACTGCAAAGAACCATTTTTGCAAGTTTCTGTAGCAGGTGAAAATAGAGACAAATGCAAAGGTGCTTTTCCAAAGGCAATTGTAGGAAAAACCACTTCCTTGTGGGGTTTTTTTTTTCCTTTGAAAATGTTTCACTTCTCATCCAAGAAGTGTCCTCGGTTAGACACTTTGGTTGTTCAGTTAGAACCAAAGAAGTTTCTTGGATGAGAAGTGAAATGTTTTCGAAGGAAAAAAATACCCAAGAAAGCCCAATTGCTTTTTTGAGATTTAAGAGATTTAGTTTATTTGTATGCCGCCCTTCTCCGGGAGGGACTCAAGGCGGCGAACAACTCAGAAAGGGGAAAGGGGACACAAACACAATACACGTAATTAATACACAAGAGTCATACAGCCATACAGTCGAGAGGGGAGGGGAACTCATCAACCCTAGGCCTGCTGGCACAGCCAGGTTTTGACGGCTTTCCGGAAGGCCTGGAGAGAGGTGAGGGTCCGGATCTCCGCGGGGAGTTCATTCCAAAGGGCCGGAGCTGCTACAGAGAAGGCCCTCCCCCGGGTGGTAGCCAGATGGCATTGGCTGGTGGACGGAACCCGGAGGAGGCCAACCCTGTGTGATCTAACAGGTCTATGGGAGGTAATTGGCAGCAGGCGGTCTCTCAATATGCTTTTTTGGAAAAGCATATTTTGGACAAAGTTGCAAAGGCAGAATTACAATGTGAACATGGCTAGTATGGAAGAGAAAAGTTTAATACAATGCAAGATAAGATAAAATAATTACAAATTGACACCTTAGGATCAGTGAATTTGGAACTGAATGCTTTCAGTCAGAAGATCACACTACTGTTACTCAGGATATCAAAATCAAAGAAGGAACAGTGTTGTTTTTATGGTTAGAAAGGATATCGCAAGAACAGTATTTGGCTATAATGCAATTGGTGACTGAATAATATCAGATAGACTTCTCTGACAACCCTTTAATACTACAATCATGCTTCAACAACCATGCAGGAGACTGATGACTTTTATTAAGTTCAATTTGAAACTGACAGAACATGCAAGCAAGATGTGGCTGCTTGTGGTTGAGACTGGTTATGGTTGATAAGATTACCTGCATTTTTTTTTTAGTATAGCATCGACAGCTTTCTCTCATCCAACACTCTCTAGATGTATTGATCTTTAGCTCCTGTATTTCTAAGGCAGGATGACCTGCTGTTCCAGCAATCAGGGGAATTGAACTTAACACATCTGAAGAGAAATTGACTGGGAAAGATGGCCAAAAACAGAGACCATCTTATTTATACTTTCTTTATCCAGGTTTGCATAACACACAAGCAACCCTGTAAAGTGTCTGAGATTACTTAAGACTTAAGGGTAAAACCAGCAGGAAACCTGTGAGAAAAACCCTGTTTCAGGAAAATCCTATATGCATAGGACAAATTCTATACACAAATTCCTATTGCAAATAATTGGGAGAGGAGAGGCTGCCTACGAACTGGCCAGCATCTAGACTGCTGGTGCACTGTCCCTTTTACAGGGGTGGGAAAAGGATTTTCCTTTTATGACTTGTGGACTTCAACTCCCAGAATTACTGAGCCAGCATTGTGGGAGTTGAAGTCCACAAGTCATAAAGAAACCATCGGTTTCCACTTCTGCTTTAAGACCCCTCCCTAGCCACCTAGCACCTGGTGCCTATAAAAGCTGAGGAGCGAGGCAGCTGGGAGTGTTGGTGTGGGAGGGAAGGTGGCTTGTGTTAGTTTGGGAAATTAACCTGAAGAAGGCTAAAGCAAGTTTACTGTTACTCTTCTCCATAAATAGGGCTCACAAAATGAAGTAGTAGTGGAGGAATAGACGTTGTAGTTGGCTAGTAGAAGACTGGTATAGTAAACAGTGAGGACAAGCTGTTGAGTTCTTGTTGGGTGTGTTGCCTAGAGGCCAGATGGAGTTGTGTTGGCTCTCTTGGAATTTTGGAGCCTACTTAACATGGATAAAAGACCCCATGACATAAAGCCATGAAGAGGAAAACAGATGGAGAATGGCCAGAATACATTCCAAGAGCTGCTGATTACCAAGCCACAAAAGTTGCATTATCATCTGGAACTGAGTGGTTTCTGAGCAGAAGAAACTTGGGGGAGGGCTTGACCCAATGAAATCCTTTATTTTTTTATTTTCAGAGGCTGCTTAGAGAGGTGAAGGGCATTCTTTATCTGCCGCAGTCTTTTATTTCTTGCTTCAGAACAGAAAGTAAGCACTTTTGTTATCTAAAACTGTAGGTTATTTTCCAAACAGTTTAAACGCTCGAGTCAAGGATAGTGCGCTGATTCAAAACAAGACTTTATTTGTGAAACCTAATTCTTTTAGTACGTTGAAACAGAAATCCAAACAAACAGGGAAGGGGAAACATTTGTAAAATCTATTAAAACTCTTTAATTAAAAAAAGAAAAGAAAATCTATTCTACAGAGGCAATAATGCCAGATAGAGACCCAGAAAATTGTAACTAGACTGGCTTTGAAATGCTGCCCATAGTCCACGAATGGGTAAAGGTTTTGATCCATTAGTCATGTTCTAGGATTTTTCCTTCTCTTTTTTGGTACCATTCTTCTTTAAATATGTCGGTTCTCAAACAAACCTTAATTCATTTTGCATTTACCGTCTGTATATTTGGAAAAGGGTGCAAAAGAGCTTCCACCCTTTTCCAAATATAGACCTAATGCAGCAGAGAATGTAGGCCAATCATTGAACATGTTCCCCATTTTTTTTTAGATAAGTAACACAACTATCACAGAAAGAAAAGACACATTTCTAGAACTGAGTTTGAAACTCCTGACCCACATCTCTTCTTTCTTCTCTCAGCCAACTTTTTTTTTTTCCTTCAGAAAAATGTCTGAAATCACGCTGGTGGTTTTTTCCTCAGCTTTTATCATTCTAGTGAAGATAGCGAATAAATTGTCCAGAAAGCAGAGCCAGAATTTGTTACCAAGAGAGCCACGAAAGAACCCAGGAGTTGCTGTTGAGGCCAATTATTGTGAAAAGTAAGATTGGGGAGCACAGAGAGCTTCAGCACACTACCTACTAAAGGTTTTTGAGAAAGTTTTGCTTATATAGTATTTCGAGACTTTGCTCATAGGTTGAGATATTCCAGTTCAACAACAACAACAACAAAAAATACAAACTTCTGTCAAATGTGTGAATCTGATGGTATAAATAGGATAGCCAGTGACTTGTCATCAAAAACCTGCCAGCGGCAGTTTGCACTGCATTATGGGCATTGTGGTCTCCACATCCCACTCCACTTAAAGTTTTCAGAGACTGTTCCTTTAATCTTTAAAAAGTACTGTTCCCCTGCTTTTAACTTGACCACCAAAATAAATGTTTGTGCTGCCAAAATAAAACCCAGCCACCTTTTATTTATTTGATTTCACTCCTTCCAACATCTGCCTCTGAGACTACATCAGAAAAACAAGAAAACAATTAAAACAATGCCTATGAACGTACATATTTCATTCTCACTTTTATGGATGCTACGTGTCTTCCCCAATCTTGGGTTTTCTACGCAGAAACCTGGGAGTTTGAGTCACTCCGCACAGTATCTTAGCTGTTCCTAGCACTGTACTGTTCTGGACGGAGAGCTCTGATGTGGGTCCTGGGATCTGTTGGAGCCACTCTCCCAGCTTAGGACTCACAGTCCTAAGTGGTCCTACCACTACTAGTGGTAGGTCTTTACTTTCCACATCCTCTACAGTTCCTTTTTCAGACCCTGTTACTTCTCCAGCTTCTCAGACTCCTTCTTCCTGAGGTTGCTGGCACTTGGGACTGCTCCACCCATCACTTCCGCTCTCTTCCAGTTCTTGTCTACTACCATTGATTTGCCAGTACTTGCCTATCTGTCTGGATCTGGAAGTCCCATGGTTTGGTTTGGTTTATTGGATTTATATGCCACCTTTCTCCCAAGGACTCAGGGCAGCGTACAACATTAAAAAAAACACATATTACAAAAGTTTTAAAAAATTAAATAGAATATCCAAAACAAACCGAATTAAGATTAACAATAACATTTTAAAAAATTCGATTAAAATTAACGATAATCAATAATTTATTTATTTTTGTTCAGGCCAGGCTGGCTTGCTGGAAAAGCCAACTTTTTAGGGCGCATCGGAAGGACCGGAACTTTATTGTGCTTTCTTGTGTTCCACAACTTCTTGTGGAATCTCCCATGTAGACTTAGGCCGGCCTAGCACATATTCTGTACAGATATTCCTGTACGTAATGTCATCTAGTGGGTTGTGTTGTTCAGTGTATGTTGTTTCTACCTGCATCTTACACCCTGCCACTATGTATGTTTGTCAAATTACAAATTCAAATGAACAAAATGAAAAAAACAAACCAACTTAAGTTGTGACTAAGTTCTGTGAGAGGATGCGGAAAGTAAAGACCAAAGTAGTCCTAAGTGTGGTAGGGGACAATAAGCATGTTATTGCACCTACTTTTAGGAACCTCTTAAATATGGGATGATCTGGTTAAGAGACATAATAGGCACAGTTGCCCTTAGAAACAATCTCCCTTTTAAGGTGCAGGTGGCCCCTGGACTTTTGGCCAGGATAATTACAGAAGTTAAGTTAGAATTAAACTGTGAACATTAGTAGCCAAGACAATTGAATTGGGAAAAATATTCCTGACTTTTGATAACTGTTACAAAAATCAAACTTTTTACAATCAAGTTTACAGCGGTTTACATTAAGTTTAAAGCGGTTGTTCACACATGTTACATTATGATTGAAACTAAAAAAAAAAAGATGTTACTATGTACAATTTTATATGCAATACCTAAATCTAACCACAAGCATTGCAGTTCTAAGCTATCCAAACCAAGAATATGAATCCTAGTTGCACAAGGTATTTTATTATGGACAGAAGAATGTAAGACTTATCTTGTAAAGTATTTCTCAACTCATTCAATCGTATTAATGTTTGATATGTGGGAAGGATTCCAAATAGTTAAACAGTATTCTAGGATTGATCTAAGAGCCGAGGTGGCACAGTGGGTAGAGTGCAGTACTGCAGGCTACTTCAACTGACTGCTAGCTGCAGTTCGGCGGTTCAAATCTCACCGGCTCAAGGTTGACTCAGCCTTCCATCCTTCCGAGGTGGGTAAAATGAGGACCCAGATTATGGGGGCGATATGCTGACTCTGTAAACCGCTTAGAGAGGGCTGAAAGCCCTATGAAGCGGTATATAAGTCTAACTGCTATTGCTATTGCTAATGTGTTTTGTAAGCTCTGGTGGACAATATAGTATTTCCAGAAAAAAAAAATGTAATGTAGAATTAAATGCGCAACTTTTAGTGCTTTTTTAAAGCAATGCTGTTACAATAAATTTTAGAATACAAATCGTCAGATGAGTACACCCAGGTTCTTAACAAAACTTAGGGTCATGTATTAGGTCAATACCACCTAACTTATACCTTGTTGGAATGTTGAAATGTCTCTGAGGTTTCTCTGCATTGTCTGCACCTTGGGTCCTGTCTAGTGTGGTAGACTCATTTCTATAGATCTGGTGCTTAGCGCTTGTTCTTATGCTGCTATGATCAGTGTATAGTGCTATCTTTTAGCCCAGCCCTTTCCAGTCACTGATAGGATTTCCCAATGTCTTCTACCGCAGCTATCTGTTGATGGCACATTCCACGCAGGGTCTTGTCTTGCAACCACAGTTCCTCTGCTTGATCTTCCTCCCACATTTGCTGCTGTCTCAAACATTCTTTCAGCAACTCATCTTTGGGGCATGATGGGTGCTCTGGGTTTCATCCATGACAGTGGCTTTGACACTCACCAGACCCACCCTCTTTCCAATCTCTGAATGTTGGACTCCTCCATACATTGTGAGGAACTTCTGAGTCTTCACATTGGTTACTTCCATGTCCTCCAGAGGTGGGTTCCTACCAGTTTGCACCTATTCGGTAGAACCGGTTCGTCAAATCTACCGGACCGGTTAGAAGAGGTTCCACCAGTGGACCCGGAAAGCAGGCCACACCTACAGAAGAGCTTCCAAAAATTTTTGAAACCCACCACTGCTAAAGGGTTAGGGGTGCAAGGATCTTGTAACTTGACAGCTTTAAGACTTGCATGCTTCAGTGCCAGAGTTCCTGAGCCAACGTGACTGGAGGAGGGATTCTGGGAGTTGAAGTCCACAAGTCTTAAAGCTGTCAGGTTTGAAGACCCCTAGTTTTTTTCTAAAGGGTTAGGGGTGCAAGGATCTTGTAACTTGACAGCTTTAAGACTTGCATGCTTCAATGCCAGAGTTTCTGAATAGCTACTTGGACCGACCTAAGTACTAATTCATAATTTCATATCCAGTCACATGGGCGGCAAGCCACTCCCATCCGGTCACATGGGTGGCAAGCCACTCCCACAAAGGAGGCCACACCCACAGAGTAGGTTCAAACAATTTTTGAAACCCACCACTGATGTCCTCCTTTGGCCAACTCATTATACCAGATGATTGACAAGAACATTCATATTGATAGCATTTATCTTGATCTTTCCATTGAGCTGGCTCTTCAGGACTTGTCTGATCCTTTGGTGGTATTTGGATGTTACTGTCTTCCTTGCCTCTTTACCGTGCTTCCCAAGTGACTGTGGGATATCAAGGTACTTGTGACTGGTGGTATGTCTGCTGTGTGATCTGCTAGTAGTTTCACCCCATCAGTTTTAAATAGTTTCCCTCTCTTAACTACTACTCCACTCCACTTAAATAACAATATAAGAGTTGGAAGGAACTTTGGATTCCTTCTGGTCCAAAGGCAAATGGTAATGTAAGATCTGAAGCTAGGTTAACTCCACTTATTAGTACAATCCACACATCCAGCAATTCTCACACAAAACCTAGGAAAAAGAACATCATCAGCAGAAAATGCTGATCATGTCCATATGTGGGATGTGGTCCTTTCCCTTTGAACTCTTATTTTACCCAAAAGTTTCCTGAGTTCAGCTTTTGGCCACCGAATGCTTCTTACTCATCTCTGTAGTAAACAGATGTCATCTGGGAGAGTGGGAGAGATGGCTGAGTGGGAAAGATGATTTTCTTTGCCTTCTCTTCCGAAATGATGGAGGAACAGTCCAGATTTTGCTGAGTCTCTGCAAAATATCCCAAAGATGCTCAAAGCTGAATGGCTGTTCTTATCTCATTTCAGCAACACAGAACAGAAATCTGTGTCTGCTTGCAAATCCATGCAGAGGTTTGTTGCTTACTAATATAATCCTAATAAAGCACAGGATATTACTGGGTTTAATTATGCCATCCAGATATTAAGAGATTTACCTCTTGCTGTTCTACATCCTGCTCTCAAAACAATAATCTTTTCTTCATCTTCTGCTCTCTGCATGAAACTGAATAGGTGTTCCATTTATATGGCTCTGGACTACCCAAACCTCATTTAATCAGTTTAGAAAATCCTAAACTACTAAAGAGCTTTTATCATCCTTGTCCTCATTCAAAGCATGAAAAAGGCCGAGCTAAATATGAATATTCAAATATTCAAAACCTTTGGGAATTCCTCCTTTAAAAGGACACATGAAAGAAACACTTGCGTCTGAACTGTTTTTTGGGTTTTTTGCCTATTATTGTGCAATTTCATGGGTAGGATCCTAGCATTTTGATAAACTGAATGCTTTGTGAACAAAGATTTTGCTTTGGGGTTGATCCTCTTTACTGCAGGTGTATGTTTCCATGCTACCATTTTTTGGTGTTTTGGGATGTGGAAGGTTAACTGGTTAAAGCATCTTGGAAGCCCTTAAAATGTCCTGTTCCCATCATCCTTACCTTTGCTGGGAAGAATTTCTGAGACTGCTAGTGCCAGAACATTGTGAGGATATCCCAGTTGGGAAAAGGCTGATGTCTCCTTAATTGCTACATGTGTACCAGAAGTGAGTTCCTACCAGTTCACACCAGTTCGGTAGAACTGGTTCGTCAAATCTACCGGACCGGTTAGAAGAGGTTCCACCAGTGGACCCGGAAAGCAGGCCACACCTACAGAAGAGCTTCCAAAATTTTTTGAAACCCACCACTGACACACAAACACACACACACACACACACACACACACACACACACACACACACAGAGAGAGAAAGAGAAAGAAAGGAAGAAAGAAAGAAAGAAAGAAAGAAAGAAAGAAAGAAAAAAGAAATAAAAAGTGAGAGAGAGATGAAAGAAAAAAAGGAAAAAGGGACAGAGAGACAAAGGGAAGGAGAGAGAGAGAGAGAGAGAGAGAGAGAGAGAGAGAGAGAGAGAGAGAAAACACATGGCCAGCAAGCCACTCCCACCAGGTCACATGGCCGGCAAGCCACTCCCACAAAGGAGGCCACATCCACAGAGTAGGTTCGAAAATTTTTTGAAACCCACCACTGATGTGTACTGATAATAACATGTGTTGGAATGTTTCATAAATATAAACAAGAATCTGTAATTCCCTCTCTATTTTTGTTAAGTAAATGGGTACTCCTACCCATTTTTATTTCCTCCCATTTGATCTTCCTGTGCTGGGAGAATAGAGAGAGATAAATCATTGGCTAATGTAGTTTACTGTTTATAGGCAAATACACAAAAAAAGTGCAGCTGATGTGTAAATTCTTCCTATCTAGATGCATTTAAGAATACATCATCAATAGCAATCCTGAAAACGCATTGCACTGATTAACCTGCACTTCAATGTGGTTTTTTTTTTGTGCCATTGGTATATTCACCTCCCACAGTCATGCACATTGCTATGCTTATTTTCTTTATCTCTCTGGCTATCACCATAAAGTATTTGCTTGAAGAGGTATGCTCTTGTTTTGGTCACTTATGATCCTGTGTACCTGCTGTGGATTTGAACAAATAAACCCTTCCTCTGTATGCATAAAGTACTTATCACCGGAGAAAGCCGGTTCTGGAGGTAGATGTTTATTGTTTATAAACAATCCATCTGCACAAGAATGTACTTCTTTTTGTTCCTTACATAAGGGCCTTTCCCATTGCTGAGATGAAGTGCTCTCAACCCATCCTTGAGCTGGCAGAAAACTAAACCAGCATAGAATTTGCAGTCTCCATTGTTAGTCCTTATGTTACCCCCTTTCAAGTCCCTGAAACTGCATGGCTTTATTATTATTTTTTTGCAACCTAATGATGACAGTTTAACAGTTTTTAACCCAACCAGATCCTGTCCTTGGATGGTGTCAAAATAAAGGGAAATAAAACCTATTGTAACACTAGTGCAATGCAATGACTTAATGTCCAGTTCATTATGTTCCGGTGAGATGAGAACACCTTCAAGGATGTGCCAGAAAACTGATATTGCTGGAATATGTTTGTGCTATAGTTTGGCTTGAATTGAGGAAAGGATGTAAGTAAACTAGAGAGAAAACATCTCCATATATACATGTCAAAGGAACAACATAATGTCCCCTAAAAGGTATTTAAAATATAAAGAATAGACTAACCATGATTTTAGGCAACATCTGTAATATCTATATAAAGTTTTATTGTGTCTCCAAAAGGTTTAGTTGTGAGTTAAATAATTAAATCCTTTCTCAAACCTGAGAAAGGATTTAATTACTAGTTTCACTAGTTTAACTCAGGGCAAATGTTACTTTTGGGGAAAAAAAAATTTTAAATCATTTTCTTGCAAAAGACATACAATATGTCAGGCAATAGATATACTGAAATCAAATGATGAATCCAGAAAAGTACTATAGAGTGTTTTAAGAAGATCATTTAATAAGTACTAATTAGACAAGATCAATTAATATAAATCATAGCAGGACATTAATTTCTTTTGTCTTTACGGACCCTGTTACCTTAATTAATTCTCTCTTTGGCCTTCATCCTAATATGGATGAAGTTATCTTCATGATAGGAACAATTTTCTATCTTTGAAACTGGAGCACCAGGAGAAAAAAACATGCAGCTTTTTTTTACATGTACTTATACAGAGGTTCCTTATGACATTAGCACTTTTTAAAAGAATACTATTTGTGTGCAAACTTGCAAAACTCCTTTGTACATACAATTATGTATAAGCAATATATAATTGTCCATTGTGTGTTTCATTTATGTTCTAATATAACTCTAGATTGTTTTTGTTCTCTTACTGATCAAGGGGAGCAAAGCTATTGTGATTTTGTGACAACTGAATTACTCATCTTTAAAACTTGCTTTGGGGCCCATCATTTGCAAATGATAATACCCGTTACTCAGATTCCTAGTTGTCTTGTCTAATGCCTACAGGTTAAATTATCTTTATTGCCTTTATATACTTTTTTTTTTGATGACCCAACTCTGTTTTATTCTATTCCTGCATATTGTTTGAGCTTGACTTATAAGCTTTTTTAAATCTTTTTTTTAATGTTAAATTTTATTCACACATCATAAAAAAAATCACAGGATGTTAAGAACTGGACATCCATTCCAGTCCAATTGGTGTAGGAATCTAATAAGGTTTGCCCAACAGATCTCCAAATGTGGCAACTCTTGCCTTTATATACTTTGATTCAAACACAATCTTGTTCCTGATCCTGATTCTGCAGTCTCTAAAAGTTTTTCATTGTTCAGGTCAAACATTGAGCATTAACCTTAATTTTTTAGGTTCAGGTTTATTAGATTTATATGCCACCCTTCTCCCAAGGACTCAGGGCGGCGTACAGCATTAAAAGAAACACATAATACAAAAGTTTAAAACAATTAAATAGAATATCCCAAACCCAATTAAAATTGACAATGACATTTTTTTTAAAAAAATGGAATTAAAATTAACAGTGATCAATAATTTGTTTTGTTTTGTTCAGGCCAGGCTGGCTTGCTGGAAAAGCCAACTTTTTAGGGCGCGTCGGAAGGACCGGAGGTTGGGGATTATGCGAAGCTCCAGGGGCAGCTCATTCCAGAGGGAAGGTGCTCCCACAGAGAAGGCTCTCCCCCTGGGGGTCACTAGCTGACACTGCCTGGCCGACGGCATCCTGAGGAGGCCAGCTCTGTGGGATCGCACTGGATAATGGGAGGCTACCGGTGGCAGTAGGTGGTCTCGTAGGTATCCTGGGCCTAACTTTTCCTGGATTCCTTGTAGCTATTGCATGGCTGGTCCTGGAATATCCTCTGTTCTCTTTGTGGTTGTCTGGGAGAAGAAGGTTTATGTTTGAAGAACAAAATGCTATTGGCTAGCTTTCCACGAAATTTTTTTTTTTCTGGCTCGGAGCTGCCCATCACCCTTTGTTGCCTGATATACGGTTAGGTGACACCTTTCTTACTAAGCAATTCCACCTAGAGAATCTGGCATTTATAGAGTTGAATTATTCTTTATCTCTGGTGATGGGACAGCACCTTGAACCTCATCTGAGATCAGCAACCAGTTTAAGGGTGATGCATCACCAGTCGAAATGCTTATCACTTAGGACAGAGGTGAGCAATCTTTGGACTTCAGACTAAGCTTCACAGAGCTTCTGCGAAAGATTGATTCAGATCTTTGATAAAAGCTACCTGTCTCTTCCTTACAGCCTGAAAGAGAGAAAGCATAGATCTTTCTGAGAATGAGAAAAAGGAGGGTGGTTGCCACCAAAATTTGAGATTTAGTTTATTTGTATGCCGCCCTTCTCCGGGAGGGACTCAGGGCGGCGAACAACTCAAAAAGGGGACACAAACACAATGCACGTAATTAAAATACACAAGAGTCATACAGCCATACAAGTCGAGAGGAGAGGGGAACTCATCAACCCCAGGCCTGTCGGCACAGCCAGGTTTTGACGGCTTTCCGGAAGGCCTGAAGAGAGGTGAGGGTCCAAATCTCCGTGGGGAGTTCATTGCAAAGGGCCGGAGCTGCTACAAAGAAGGCCCTCCCCCGGGTAGTAGCCAGATGGCATTGGCTGGTGGACGGAACCCGGAGGAGGCCAACCCTGTGTGATCTAACGGGTCTAATATGTGTCTCCATCCACTTTTGATTTGGACCTTACCTATTGCTTTCTTCAGCACGCTTAACTGTACGTGGACAGATTACCCCTAAGGCAATGTGAACTTTACAAAAAAAAAAGATAACCTGTCTAAGTAAGGGAGATTGAGAGATTGAGATTTGTTTTATTTATATGCCGCCCTATTCCCTACAGGGACTCAGGGCGGCGAACAACTCAAACGGGAAAGGGAACACACAAATATACGCATTTAAGATAGCCAACAACCACACCTGTCGAGAGGGGAAGGGAGCTCATCAACCCCAGGCCTGCCGACACACGGCTTTTCGGAAGGCCTGGAGAGAGGTGAGGGTCCGAATCTCCGCGGGGAGTTCGTTCCAAAGGGCCGGAGCTGCAACAGAGAAGGCCCTCCCCCGGGTCGTAGCCAAATGGCATTGGCTAGTAGACGGAACCCGGAGGAGGCTGACCCTGTGCGATCTAATGGGTCTTTAGGAGGTAATTGGCAGTAGGCGGTCTCTCAAGTACCCAGGTCCAATACCATGAAGGGCTTTATAAGTGATAACTAGCACCTTGAAGCGTATCCGGAGACCGATTGGAAGCCAGTGCAGCTCGCGGAGCATAGGTGTAACGTGGGTGTATCGAGGTACACCCACAATCGCTCGCGGGTCTCTCCAGATAAGCTGAATGTGAAAACCAACGTGAAATTAACATTGAATGAAATGAAATTGCGCTCTTAGCAAATGGACCTGGGGAGTCCATTTTCAAGTTTGATTATTGTTGATTGTGGGACTATAAGAAACGCAGTTGTAAATCCTATTTGCCTCTTTTCCAAATCGCTGCAGATTCCACCAACACACATTCACGTACACGCCTGCTGGGCGGCATCTTTCGTGTCTCTGTCTTTCATCCTACATGTTCCAAGCCATATGTTCATCTTGGCACTCCTTCCTGTGCTATGTTTTCTTAGGACTAATTGCAGCCTGAGCGCATAGCCTTGGATTTTTGAATATGGAGATGATCCATCTCAGGAGTTAAAGCTGGCAGCCCCAGGGGAACGAGAGACATTTCAGTCCAGATGGGCATCCCTTGATGTTGCTTGCCTGAAAGCCCTAGTAGCACCTTTCAATTTCTGTATCTCATCTACCAAACTCTTTTGCCAGCCTTAACCATCAGTCTGATTCAGGCTCCAGCTACCAGGGAGATGCAACTGAAAATGATATTGTGAGGGCACATGTTCATATATATTTTAATTAAAATATTATATAATAATTCTTCTTCTTCTTCTTCATCATAATCCACCTCAGCTTCAAAGTGTGATTCCTGCAGGTGCAGGGTTGGTTAATTGGATCAACAAACACAATCTTGCATCTGGCCCATGTCTGCATTTTGATGGATATTTATTTATTTAGAGGATTTATATGGCCAGCCACCAGTGGTGGGTTGCTAATCCCGTTCCAACCGGTTCGGTTGGAACGGGGCCGGCAGCGTCCTCGTGCACGCGCGCAGTTCATGCATGCGTCTTAGCGCCTGTGCGATGCTCCAGCTGCTCGCGGAGAGTCGCGCAGGCGCTGTATGTGCCATCCAGCTGCTCGCGGAGAATCGTGCAGGTGCTGTATGTGCCATGCGCCTGCGTGGAAGTGCAGAAACCTTCAAAGACGGGTAAGGAGCGCGGGCGGGCGGGTGGGCCCTTCGCCGTTCCTGGAAGTTACTAACTTCTGGGTTCGTCGACCAACCGGTTCGCGGGGACCGCCGCGAACCAGTTGAAACCCACCCCTGCCAGCCACTCACTCTCAATGACTTTGGGCGGCTTGCAAACAATTTTAAAAGCCTAATATATAAAAAAGTAATACTAACCCACTCCCCAGATGATGACAAGCAAACAAACAAGCTACATGATGGGCTTCATCCTGCTCTGGGCTCCCCAGGCCTGTTGGCGGAACCAGGTCTTCAGAGTGTCAAAGTGGGAGCCAATCTAATCTCTGTGGAGATGATCTTCCAAAGGGAGGGAGCCACCACAGAGAAGGCCTTTTTTTCTGGGTCCCGCCAGATGTAATTCATTAATTCCTATTCAATCTCCCACTACCAGCAGTGAAAGACAGTGATCTGTAAAGAGAATAATGGTCAAGGATCTAGAAAACGAAGATCCCATTGTTTCATGTAACTCATTGTAACATAGAGTAACTAGCAGCAACTTTCCTTATTTTGGGACTGGAATGTTTTTCCTTCCGACTTAATGAAACCAGGGGTTGAAGCTTGTGCAAAAAGTACAAATGTACCACTGATATGAACCAGTGCTTGGGTAGTAAACATTATAAAAATTGTTTCCTGTTTAATGTTTATTTGTCAAGCAAACATTACAAATTCAAACAAGCAAAATGAAAAAAAATTAAAATGAGACAGGGACGATGGGTATATTTGTGCACTTTACGCACATATTTCTTAAGTATAGAGGGGGGGTCTGAGGGCCACAGAAATGAAGTTGGAATTAAAGCTACGAAAGTTAGTGGCTGAGACAACTGAATCAGGTGGAATATTCCAGCCTTTGATAATTGTTACAAAAATGATTTTTTTTTTACAATTGAGTTTAAAATGGATTACATTAAGTTTAAAGAGATTATTCCCATGTGTTACATAGCACATGTGAAAACTAAAAAAGTCATTTATGGGGAAACTGTTATTGTGTACAATTTTGTAAGTCTAATCGCAAGCATTGCAGTTCTTTTTTTTAATTAAAGTTTTTTTTATTTTTAATTTTCAAAACAAACACAACACATAAAACCTTCCTTTTGTACATACTGTAGAAAGTGTATCAGTTGGTTACAAAAAACCTTTGTGCATCTCTTCCACAGTCATCAAGCAGAATTTATATTAACTCAAGTATTTTAACTCAGATATTTATACATGTTACCATCATCATGCCTCAATTTTCATTTGACTATAGTTGTTTAAATGTCCTTCATCATAAAATATAACCAAGGTTTAATACATAACCACATACTGGCAATTACATTTACTATTTCTAAAATCCAGATGCTATTGTGTATTATTCGGCAACGATCTCTAATTTAGTTCTTCATGCATTCTTCTTACAGCATCAGAATGAATTGCTTTATCCCTTTTTTCATTTATTGTATGCTGATTTCAGGTGTTGGTCACCATTACCATGCAATTCTGGAGCAAACAAGGTTATTCAAGTGGGAATCAGTGGTGGGATTCCAATTTTTTTACTACCGGTTCTGTGGGCATGGCTTGGTTGGCGTGGCATGGCTTGGTTGGCGTGGCAGGGGAAGGATACTGTAAAATTTCCATTCCCTCCCCACTCCAGGGGAAGGTTACTGCAAAATCTCCATTTCCTCCCGATCAGTTGGGACTCAGGAGGCGGAGAATAGATGGAGGCGGGGCCAGGCAGAGATGGTATTTACCAGTTCTCCGAACTACTCAAAATTTCCGCTACTGGTTCTCCAGAACTGGTCAGAACCTGCTGAATACCACCTCTGGTAGGAATGCATAGTTCCTCTATCAGGCATATCACTAAAGATAGCGAACCTCTGATATTAATTAGCAAGTCCCAGAATCCTTAGCTCTTTGGACTACCTGAGATGATGAAAGATTGCTTTACAAAGTAGGGGGAAAGCTCAATTTAGTTTGTCTGTCCCCCTTCCCCCCCGCTTCCCCAAGCACACAAAATATTATCCTCAAAGCAGTGTCTGTCTGAAAATAGCATATCTGGTCCTTCTTGTCTTGGGCAAATTGCTAATATACTTGCTGCAATCAGGTCTTGATAAGGTCTTGCTGCCGACACAATCAATCAGTCCCGTGTTTCATTTGAACACGATCAGAGCCCTTGGATTACACTAAAGCCAGCTTTAATGTGACTGATGAGTTCCTGATTTCCGACTTGTGCCAATTGCTGTTGTTCTTGCTAGGCATTCTCCCTGCCTAATTCATCAGAGTGGTCTGTTTCACATTGCAAATAGTTAAAAAGGAAAAAGGAAAAAAAAAGAAGTAAGTTTGTTGTGTGAACCCAAATCCTTAAGCACGCTTTGAAGTTCTGTGCTTTGTAATTCAAAAGTCATCTGGCTAGTGTCTGCTCTCTTGCCAGCTTTAATCAATGAACAATAATCAATTATCATATCAAAGTGTTCAGTGGCTTCCCCCCAATGGTACAGTAATGTAGCTTGTGTGGCCTCATTTCCTGACATGACTCTGAACTAAAGCCAATGTCATGGAAGTGGTTTCTGGTCCTTCCCCCAACAGTATGGAGTTTCTCTCCTGTTTATACCCATGGGAAGAATTTGATCTGCCAACAATGTCCGTTCTGTTTTTGGACAGACACAACTGGATCAAACCCAGGGAGCCTGGGGTTCCTAATGCGAATCACCTTGCCTGCAGATGCCTCAGCTCTCAACGGGCTTTCTCCTCCCCTGGCTTTTGTAAAATATATTTAATTAAAAACAATATTTGGAAAGCTGTTAAGCTGCCAAGCAAAATGCTACGTTCCAGCTCCATATTTATTTTCAAGAATGCTTCTAGGAACTTCTCGCTGAAGCCTTCCTCAGGAGTAGGGGAGCCAAACTTCTCGTCATTGTTCCCAGGTCTGCTTTCCAGAAAGTTGTTTTTGAAGTTTGGTGTATCTGAACGTTAAATAAGGAAATCTAAAATGCTTTTATTTCCCCCCCCCCCCCCCCCCCCGCCTTACAACTGGGAATGAAGGGAGATTCCCAGGGAGGGAGATTCAGCTGAGATTCACTCTTCAAAGCAGCCTACCGATAATTCTCTTTGGAGAACATTTTCCAAAAGAGAGATTTACAAGAGAAATTAAAACACAATAGCAGCAATAATATAAGATGGAAAAAAAAACAGGTAATGATTAGATGAATATACTATGTTATAATATGATTGAATTTTGTTTTAGTATGTTTTATGAGCCTAGTCACTGCACCTTGTAAAATCATGATAGGCTGTGTTTAAAAGTCTGATGCTTTAGCACAGCTGGCTGGGGAATTCTGGGAGTTGAAGTCTACGCATCTTGAAGTTGCCAAGTTTGAAAAACAATGTTTAGCTGATAAAACTCAGCCATATGAGCTCTGGTGTTTGGGGAAGATACTCTCAGAACAAGACAAATAATGCAAACCTTGCTTTTTATCGGGCTGGAATAATGAAAACCCTGCTTTTAATATAGAGCTAGGTGAAGAGAGATGGCTACCAGGGTAGTGAGCGGTGGGGGTGGGGAGGAGGGAGGATTAAAAAAAATCAAGATGGTGGCTGCAATTGTATAACAGATTTACTTTTAACTGTGGGGCTTCAACTGCGTAGTTGCAGCTACCATTTTGATTTTTTTAAAAATTGAAGCTCCACTCTTTAAAAACCGCTGAGTTTTTCATCACAACTGCATTCTTGTCTTTTAAATAGAAACAACCCTTTTCAAAAGGCTTGGGACCTCAATCATAAATATGGCCTCAATCATGACCGCCACATCCTGGCTACTTTTACTTCCTGGTTAACTCTCCTGGTTGTTCTTTTAGATCACGGATGTCAAACTCACGATGTCACATTGCCGTCATGTGACATTTCGTGATGTTTTTCCCATTCGCGGAGCTAGTATGGGCGTGACGCATCCAGCATGCGGGCAGGGCCGGATTTAGATGAAAAGAGGCCCTAGGCTATTCCACTTATGAGGCCCTTTCACCTCCCATTTTTAAGTTTGTAAATTACATGAGAGACAATAAAATACATCATTACTGTGATATATATCAATATATATCAATATATATAGCTGGCCTCCCAACGGAGGGCGGCTCTGCTCTGCGGCAAAGGCAGTGAGGCCAGCGCCTCCCCTGCTGCGCTCAGCTGCCCGGCTCAGCCCCCTCACCATCACCTGCCTGGCCGCTGGTGGGCTCCGTGTCGACGGGGCGGCTACTGGGAGCGGCCGTGCCTCTCGCTCGACCACCGGTGCCGGGAACGTGGGCGGGCTCCCCAACTGCCACGGCGCTGGAACGATCTTAACCAAAACATTTTTATGTTTGTTTATTAGTCATATGCGTAGAATTTCTCCTTATTTTCGGTTCAGTGTTTTAGTGTTCACTGCTGTTTTTAGAATAGTGTAATTTTAATTTTGCTAACAATTTGAATGTAGGCACCTCTTGATCTTGAGGCCCTAGGCTGAAGCCTAGTTAGCCTATAGGAAAATCCGGCCCTGCATGCGGGCCGCCAGTTTGACACTCCTGCAGATTCACCCAATTGCCCAGACGGCTGCTTGTTGAGTCATAGCCTGGATCGGATTTATTTTATTTATATTCCAGCTTTTGACTAAGAAATGGGGCTTAAGGCTGCTAGTATAGTAATAAAGGGGAAATGAAAAACTAAGCAGATTATAGATGCAATTAAAAATATAATTAAGGCATGATGAAAAACACACCCATAAAACAGATAATGCCCAGTCCGGCTCCCAACTTGCACTTATTTAAAACTCTTGCCTGAATGAAAACAATTTTGTCTGTTGGGGAAAGGATAGCAGAAAAGAACTTATCTTTGTTAGCCCTTTGAGGAGACCAGACCAGAAGCACCAACTATGAGTACTAACACTACATTTATTGTAAGGCTACAGTAACAGAATCCACAAGTCTGAAAGTACGTCTCCCATCCCTCACCTGTACGGTACAAGGAGTTAAATAGGGTCTCTTCTAAGATGTTGCCAATAGCCCATTTCTTCTGTGGGCTAAACTACCTGTTATCTACTCTGTGGTTCTTCTTCCTGTCAAGGATAGCCTCAAAGACCGCTAAGTTTTGTACTCTCCAGGAGTGATGTTGCCATGAATCGGAGCAACTTCTGGGTCTCCTTCCCAGTGATGCCTTTGAGGAATGCATCTCTGACTGCGTGTTTTATAGCAAACATGGTTATGCCTTAGTGTAGGCCACCAGATCCATCTTCACTGCCTCTCAACAAGGCTGCTTTAATTATGGAAGCTACTACAAGACAGCTAAAATCTCCTCCCTCTTTTCTCTAGTGGGCATTTTTTCTCACTGCATCCAATTCTTCTTTCTATTTTTCTTGCCACTCAATGGTGAGAGCACTTTCTTTGCTCCTAAAACAGCTTATGGTTTCTTCAGAGGTTTTTTGCGGAGAAAAAGAAACCAAATTCTTGCTAAGAATTAATGAGCTTTTAAAACTAACAGACAATGAACCTGTACCTGGTAGACTAGTCTAAGAATATCATGATTGCCCAGTTCTTATAGGTGTGTGAATGTGTATAAAATAGAATTCATGCCTCATAATTTTATTTTCAAAGAAACACACCACACACTAACCAGCAGTGGGATTCCAAATCTTTTCCTACTGGTTGTATGAGTGAGTGCTTTGTGTGCACATATGTGCTTCGCACACGCACGTGCCTAACACACGCTTTGCACGGACGCAGCACTCAAAGACCACCCTTGGTGTCAGGGATGGTGAGCTGAGCTGTTGTTTAGATCAGCTAAGGCACAGCAATCCGCTCTGCCACGCGAATCAGCTGAGCTAAAAAACCAACATAGGAATGATGGGGGCGGGAGGGCGTGGCTAGCCAGAGATGGTATTTGCCAGTTTTCCAAACTACTCAAAATTTCCATTACTGTCCGAAGCAGCTGAACACCACCTCCGAGTCTAACTCGCTGGTGTCAAACTTGCAGCGTCACGTTGCTGTCATGTGACATTTTGTGACATTTTTTCCCTTCACGGGGCTGGGGTGGGCATGACCTGTGTGTGACACACCAGTTTGACACCCCTGCACTTAATTGTTCCCTCCAGCTTGTATAAAGTGGAACAGCAATGCAAGCACGGTGATGGGCCTTCTCCAGGTGCCTTCAGCAGGACATTGCCAGCTGGCGACGCCTAGGAGTAGGGCCTTCTCTGTTGCCGCTCCGGCCTTATGGAATGAGCTGCCCCCAGAGATCCGGGCCCTACCCACTCTCATGACCTTTCGCAAAGCTATTAAAACCTGGCTTTTCCGGCAGGCCTGGGGCTGTTGACCTCTTGACTGAGGTCCAGCCCCCCTCTGATTGGGTGTATGTTGTGCTTCTTAACTTTGTTGTGCCCTATCGTTTTTACATTATTTTTTAATATTTTCATTTCTGTAAGCCGCCCGGAGTCCTTCGGGATTGGGCGGCCTAGAAATTCAATAAATGAAATGAAATGAAATGAAGGTGTTTAGTGAGCAAAGTGTTTGACTGAAGTTTAGGGCTTTGGTAGTGGCATGATGTATATGAATTATTCACATTCAGAGTGAGAGAGACAGACCCCATTACTCAAAGAGGTTCTGTTTGGGAATCTGTTTTTCAAATGTGCTTCTCTCTAGCAACCAGGGACAAAACCTCTTTTTTTTTAAAAAAAGTAATATGGCTTTGCTGTTGGATCAAAGAACTGAAATTTCTTGTGTTGTTTCTCTAAAACCAGATTTTCTTATGTGAGGACAGCTGAAACACCTTAGGCTTGGACAATGAAAGATGGATTTTAGTTTAGAAATAGTTTTGCTCTATTGAAGCCTAACATGATATTAAGAGAGCACTGCTGGAAAAGGATTAACTGTGCTCCATGATCTCGTTTTCTGCCAGGAAACCTGTTGCAGATGGCCTTCTGGAATGCATTACAAGGAAATTTAATTTCTGCTGAAAATAAATCAGTATTAAAACAAAATGGGACCAAGTAAGAATGCTCTGTGATCAGAAAATAAGTCATGTTTGGAAGATATTTCCTTCACCAAAATCCCCACACGCAGAACAAATAATTACAGTCTTTGTCGAGGCATTACTCCCTTGAAAGATGTAATACAGATAAGAGTTCCTGATTATCTGTTAATTGTTGTAGCAGTTTAATTATACCTGAATGTTTGTTTTAGGTTGATGTGAATCACCTGGAGTCACTAGTGTGTTGAATTGGGTGGCCATATGCATTTTATAAATGAATAAGGGAAAACATACTCCACCTATGATGAATCCGGTTTCGGCTGTTTAAATACAGACACTGTATAATCCAGATTGTAAATTGGATGTTTGATAAACAAGAGGCAAATTAAAAGAGGTAAAATGGGTGCTGTGTGGATCCTTTTCCTGTAAGAGATGGCAGGTTAGGTGGCTTCAATTAATTTTACATTTTGCACAGTGTGGATTCTTGCTATTCAGGTTAAGTTATAGTAAAGTACTGAGAAATTGCCATTCACCTAGGTTGTAAGAACCGAGGTGGCGCAGTGGTTAAATGCAGCACTGCAGGCTACTTCAGCTGACTGCAGTTCTGCAGTTCAGCTGTTCAAATCTCACCGGCTCAAGGTTGACTCAGCCTTCCATCCTTCCGAGGTGGGTAAAATGAGGACCCGGATTGTTGTTGGGGGCAATATGCTGACTCTGTAAACCGCTTAGAGAGGGCTGAAAGCCCTATGAAGCGGTATATGTCTAACTGCTATTGCTATCTGTAAAATAAATATTTTACATCTTCATATCAATGTATTGTGCACTTTGATTGTAACTGACTCTCTTTGTGTAAGATCTAAATCTAATTGTACTGTTGAAAGCCAATCTGCATTAGGGAACCTGGTAGCTTTATCTTTGATAGGGAATACTTGAGAAAATGAATTGGAATTTTTTAACAGCAGAGTTCCTTGCCTTTAGATAAGACATGCTTAGGGAGATTTACCTGATGTAAGAATATTATTAGGGGGACGATATATAGTAGTAGTACACAGGTTTAACTGAACTGAAAGCAAGGTGATAGTTTATTGTTACATCAGAAGACATCTTGATGTTTTCTGATCCAAATGACCAGCTTGGCCAAGCAGAAGAGCAGCCACTCTTTATTATCACATTGGCTCAATTATTCTGTCACCTAAGACTGTTCCTGAAGGTGGATAGATTAGTCCTGTTTCCACAATACCTAAACCCATTAACTTAAATTTCCTTATTGGTACTTCTGGCAAAACAACCACATTAATTTGGTAACAACAACAACAACCCAAAAGACAAAACATTGGGGAACACCGAGGCTCCACCTATTTTCTTCCCTCATTCCCTAGTAATTTATAGGAACTTGCATCAGAGAGTACTTTGCCTTTGGCGAGACAGAAAGCAGTAGATGTAAACCAGTGGTGGGATTCAGTTTTTTTTACTACCAGTTCTGTGGGCTTGGCTTGGTGGGTGTGGCTTGGTGGGCATGGCAGGGAAAGGATACTGCAAAATCCCCACCCTTTCCCCACTCCAGGGGAAGGATATTGTAAAATCTCCATTCCATCCCTACTCCTGGGGGAAGGATATTGCAAAATCCCCATTACCTCCCCACTCCTGGGGGAAGGATACTGCAACATCCCCATTCTCTACCCACCCCACTAACCTGCTTTCCAGTTCCGTTCTCCTGTTCAGGGCAACAAAAGAAGGTCAGCTGGGAGTCAGCAGGGGCGGGGCCAGCCTATTTACCGATTCTCCAAACTACTCAAAATTTCCGCTGAATGCCACCTCTGATGTGAACTGATGTGATGTGCAAGTCAGTCAATGGAAATACATTTCACAATCAGAGGCTTGTGGTTGAGTTTTGCAAGAGGGAGGCTTGGGTATTTTTAGCCTCATATCAGACTGTTCCACACAACCTCCTTGTTGCAGCACAATGACAACTCATTCACTATTTGCCAACTATCTCTCTTCATATCAAAAATCTCCTTCTAATTGTAGACTCACCAAGAAGTCCATGCCGACAAATGAAGAGGTATAGAGGAGGAGCTTAGAGATGTTGGTGAGGCCCCCCTGGTTTGAATTGTGTGCCATGACACCATCTCCTCCTATTTGGTGGCTGGGTGCCACAGTTGTTTTTTGTGGCACCCAGCCACAAAGGTCAAAAGTTTTTTGTCTTGTTTTGAGTGGCAGGATCACGGGCAAAGCAAGAATCCTTTTCAGTTTTTGTCTTTCCTTGGCCAGATTAACCACTTCACCTAAAGAATTGCATAATAAGAGTTGAAGCAAGGAAGAATGGTCAAGGTCTTCTGGCTGTATTCAGCAATTAAGTGAGATACTGAAAAAAGATTTGTTGTAACATTTCTCCACTTTTTCTTTTGTTCCTTAAGGCACCGGAAATGCTGAGCATGCAAATGTGCATTTTAAGTGATTCATTAAGGTTTTTTTTTTTTTTTTTGCTTCCTGGTTTACTAGTTAGCAAGGAGGGCGTGGTAAAAGTACATTGTGATTGCTCCTCGGAGTCCAGTCTCTCAGGCAAGTCATTTCCCTTTTTCCAAAAGCTACTGAGAGGAAAAGGAGGGGATACCCTGCTGCTTTTTGACAAACAGTAAAGGAAGGGAAAGAGAGCTATGAGCCATTAAGAGAGAACAGAAGGCAATTCAGGACTGAAAAAAAAATGGAAAGTATGAGAAAGAAACTCAAAAGAACCTTGCCTTGATTTTGTTTCTTATAAGGTGGGGTGAGAAATTCTGGCAGGCTTTCAAAACTCTGTCATACTACCTACAACTATAAGGGATGTTCCTCAAATCCCCGCTGCTTCTATTGCTTCCCTTGGAGATTGATATATTTTGAAAAAAGCAGAGAGAGAGAAAAGAATGTCAGCGGCTAGCATTGCTACCATACCTCCTGCTGCACTGCCCATCCCTTGTTAGACATGGATTCAACATCATCTTCCATTGCAAAAGCAAAGGAAGCAGAACTAGAGGAGGAGAAGGATACTTCTATGACACAGGCCTGCAGAATGGCAGAGAGAAGGACTTTCTCAGTGGGGAAGAACATCTTCAGTGTGTATTTCCCTTATGCCACAGTGGACAAAAATATCAGCTGTTGGAGCTGCACCCTATTATTTTTACCCTATGATTTGTTCAATAAAAATTTCAATGGGAAGGAGGAGAGAAGGGGACTTATGCTACAAGGGATGGGTGGGTATGCATGCACTTTTTTGGCATTGGATTAATTTGGGAAAAAAACAGTTTCATCCTTAGCCTTGGTGCAGTGGTTTTGCAGAGCCTCTTCTTAGGAGGCAGCTGGATTTGAAGGAAAAAATGCTCGTTTCTCAAACCTGATCGTCTATGTTTGAACTGAATTGCTTGCAACTTCAGAATGTGCAAGGCCTGGGTTGGAGGTGCATTTGAAAACATGAAAATACAGTAAATCTTAGGTTTGCAGAAAAGAGGAAGGATTCTTCAGACATGTTCTTCCATCCTGTAGTAATGGGCAAAAGAAAAGGAAGAGAAGAGACATCCTATGCGTACCATATATCAGTTAGAATGGGGATGGAATGGAGATGCTATGAATGAACGGATGGATGAGGTTGGTTTCATCTCCAAGATTCCCAGTGCTTACTGCCTTCACACACCCTATTGCAGGGGTGTCAAGCTCACAAAGTGTTCTGACCTAGGCTTCCCAAGCTCATGAAGCCAACTCCTTGTCCCAATAAAAACCTCTTTTATTTAGGTTAAAGGGAATTCCTCTCCAGCAAAGTTCCAGCAAACAGTTTTTCATGAGATTTCAGAACTACAGACCTTTATCAGGCTTGGAGAGTTGCCAGGCCAATATCTTCCAAATGCCACCCTGTAGCAGCAATTACTTGGCAAAAAGTCAGGAACGGATCTTCACCCTAATGAATTGAACTAATTGTCTCCTGCAAACTCCCCTCCCCTTTTGTTGCTTTTTATTCCCTATGGGAGGGGCCATTCACCATCCACCTGTGGCTTTACTCCCGAGTCGACCCTTGTTCCTTAGCTGTTCCCTTCTCCTGGCAGCTCTGCGCATGCACACTTTGGGAACAGGCTCCAGCTGTTCTTCTGCCCCACTGATATCCGACTCCAAAGGCGGCTGATAACTGTTGGATGGCCCTGGCCCCAGAGCACTCATCAGAGCCTTCCCCAGACTCCAGGACTAGCCCATGTTCCTCCCTACTGTCTGAGTCTGCCACCAGGTCCATTGGCCACTGGCGGACCACAACACAATGACACGTCATCACGTGATGTATCTCTAAACCAGGGGTGGGGGTGGCCAGCCTGTGATGCATCTGCCCCATGGGCCGGGAGTTTGACACTCCTCCCCTATTTTGTGTTGAATTGAGAATGGCAACACAATGGAGGCACGTTATAAAATATAGGCTGTGGGGACAGCAGCTGTTTCTATTGCCGTCTTAAAAACCGAGGAAAAATTATTGCTGCTCTGTGGATGATCTCTTGATCCCCAGCTTTTCTTCTTGAAAAACTTTCATGCCAGTTATATGCCCTAGTTATGTGGAAAAAGTAACTGTTTCATTTGTCTTCTGGAAGACACCAGTCCAGCTGTTCCAGGGATGGTACAGTAAATTTATAGGAAGTGATTTGTAGAAGAAGAGCCAAAGGAAGTATCAGATAGAGTTGCAATTAGTCACCATCAAAGTGTATCAGTTGATGATAGTGTGAGGAAGACACATTGGTGGTACATTCCTCTCATCTACATTTTCTCTTAGTGCAATGCTTGCACTTAAAACTGCCTTTAAACTCATTTTAAATTTTATATGTATGTGGTTAAAATTTGCTACCCAACAACAACTATCAGATCTTCGGGGTTTTTTTTTTTCAATCCTTCCCCAGCATCAGGCAATGTCATTGCCTTCAAAGAACCTTTTATATTTCCCATTATACTTTTAAATTTTGCTTAATTTTACACGACACTTTTGTAAACTCTTCCTCGAAGGATTGTAACGATTCAGTCTTTGAAAGAAAATAGCAAAAATGTAAAGTCAAATGTAAGTCAAATGAATCTCGATTCCTGTTGTGAATGTGAAGATAAACAACTGGGAATGAGGTAAGAGGGTGTTGTTTCAAACAGAAATGGCCTTTTTTTGAAACAATTAAGTCAGGAAATGCAGCTGAAAATATAGTCACTGCTTCTCAAGATATGCAAGGTTGATCAAAAACATGACACTGAATATTTCACTGATATTTAAGGGATCCTTTCTTTACTTGATAATTGTTAGGTTGGGTAATGGATAGGCACACACAGGCTAACAGTAACAACAGCTCTTTATTGAATACAAGAAGTGAGAACAATCCAGCGAAGGTTGAGTCTGACAGCAGCCCTTTTATAGGGAGCTGTCAGACCCTTCGACCAATAGGATTAAACCTCTGTTCCCGCTGGAATAGAGGACCTTGGTGGAAACCACTGTAGTTAGAACTAGTATCTAACAACCCTCCCCTCTTGGTTGGAACAATCCTGCTTGTAACATAGTCATGCAGGTAGGCGGACTTTTGGGTAGCTCTGCCTGACCTGCGCAGTTCAGTAGGAGAGGTTTCCTTGGACAGGTCAGATGGACCTGTTTGCTCTGTAGCTCCGCTTGATGGAAGCTCCTGGAACCTTTCACAGGCTGCGGTTGGAGCTTCTAGAGCCGGTTTGCTCAGAGCTCGCTGCGGGCCTGCAACATAATCAGATAAGTCCCCCAGTACCCTTGGGCTTGAGCTGGCCATGGAAGGAGTGTTTGCTCTGTTTGGGTAGGGCTTTGGCTAACTCATGCAGAAGTTACCTCTGGTTGTCTAAGAGTGCAGTTAGAGAGGCGGCCACGGAGTTGGTCAATATGCCTTCTCCAATTCCTACTGTCCTCAAGCTCTAAGAGGTAAGAGCGAGGGCTGGTGATGCCTATCACTGTGGCAGGAATCCACAGAGTCCCCCCAGCGTAGTTGTGGGCGTATACCGAATCCCCTATGCTAAATGTCCAAATCTTGCTTGTGGAGTCTGGGGGCGATGAGGCAGAATAATTGGGGTGTAGCCGATCTAAGTGGGACCTTAGCTGGTGACCCATGAGAAGCTCAAAAGGGCTTCTCCCTGTAGTGGCACTGGGTGTGATGTGCTGAATTAGCAAATAGTGATCAATCTCTGTTTGCCAATCTCCTGGGCCCATCCTAGAGAGGGCCTCTTTTGCAGATCTCATCATTCTTTTCACCTGACCATTGGAGGCCAGATGGAATGGCATGACCAGGGGATGCCGGATTCCCTGAGCTGCTAGGAAGGTCTCAAATTGCATGGCCGTGAATTGGGGCCCATTGTCCAAGACCAAGACATTGGGCAGGCCGTGCATGGAGAAAAGTCTCCGTAGCACCTTGATGACCGCTTCTGCCATAGTGGAGGTCATCAGGATTACCTCTAACCATTTCGAGTAGGCATCCACAACTATGAGAAATGTCTGGCCATGAACTGGACCAGCAAAGTCAATGTGCACCCTAGACCATGGTGCTTGAGGTCACTCCCACTCCTTAGCGGGCACCTCTGGGGGAGCTAGTCTGGACTCCTGGCACGGTGTGCAGGTAGCCATCCACTCTTCGATCTCCCTGTCCATGTTAGGCCACCACATGTAACTCCTATCCAAAGACTTCATCCTGACAATTCCAGGATGTCCTACGTGTAAAGCCTCTAATACTGCAATGCGCAGTTTGGGTGGAACAACTACCCGGTCCCCCCACAGTAAACAGCCATTAACAATGGATAACTCATCACGTTTGGCAAAATGCATTTTAAAATCAACCCCAACAGGCCCCTTGGGCCACCCCCTCCACACCCAGTTCAAAATTAGCTTGATGGTGGAGTCCTTAGCAGAGTGACGGGCAACGTCACTGGACAAGACAGGCCCAGTCTCAAGGCAGTCAATGAGGAGGACTGGAGTCTTGGGGATAGGGTCAGCGAGAAGTTCAGGCAGTGGGCAGTGGTTCAATGCATCAGTGTGCCCCAAAGTGGAGCCTGGTCGATGGATGATGCGGTAGGAGTAGGCAGCTAGGAAGATGGTCCACCTGGTCATCCGTGGAGAAAGTGAAACTGGGGTAGGTCGGTTATCTGGGAGCTGCAGGTGAAACCCTGATACAGGTAGTCCTCAACCTATGTCCGCAATTGAGCCCAAAATTTATGTTGCCAAGTGAAACCCTTGTTAAGTGAGTTTGCTCCATTTTATGATTTTTCTTGCCACTGTTGTTAAGTGAATCATTGCAATTGTTAAGTTAATAAACATGGTTGTTAAATAGATCTGGTTTTCCCCATTGTCTTTGCTTGTCAGAATGTTGTAAAAGTTGACCACAATACCCCAGGACACTGCAACCGTCGTAAATATGAACCAGTTTCCAAGCGTCTGAATTTTGATCATGTGACCATGCGGAATGCTGCAACAGTCATAAGGGTGAAAACAATCACAAGCCACTTTTTTCAATGCTGTTGTAACTTTGAACGGTCACTGCATAACCTGTTGTAAGTCGGTGACTACCAGTCAGGTGACAAGAGGAGCAGTAAATCCACAAACCTATTTAACCAAAAGACCTTGGGGGAAAACTTAGCTGTTCAGAAAAGAAAATATAATTGGGAAAAAAGTTTGCCAGGTTTCAACTGATATATGAAGCAACCTGTGATAAGCAGAGTATAATTATAAGAGACACTGGAGCTTAAAATGATGTATCGCATGCATTCAGTGAAGAAGCATATTTTGCTGACAAATTATCCATCAAGCAAGCTGCTATGAGTCGTAAACATATTAAGGCTAATCTTCACATCCACTACTTACATAGTGTAGCCACCAGGTTGATGCTTAGCTGCAAATGGCTTTAAAGTAGTTGGAAATACAATACTACAATGAATTAATCCTAAAAGTAGAACAGATAATATAGTCCACCATCTATCTAATAATTCTCTAGATAGGAAAGGATCAGTGGTGGGATTCAATTTTTTTTCTACCGGTTCTGTGAGCATGGCATGGCTTGGTGGAGATAGTAGGGCAGTGGTAGTCAACCTGGTCCTAGTGGGCGTTACAGCTTTCATGGTGGGGTTTTGTCCGATACTTAAGCACTTTCCTTTTTTAAAATTTAATTTAATTGACATTTTTTTAAAAAAATTCATAGCATTATTTAAAAATTTTCATTAGGTTTTCAGAAAATCACCATTACTGTGGAACCAGTGGGCGGTTAGAAAATTTTACTACTAACAGAGAGTGGGGAAGTAATAGGGTAAGGATATTGTAAAAACTCCATTCCCTCCCCACTCCAGGGTAAGGATACTGCAAAATCCCCATTCCCTCCCAATCAGCTGACACTCGGGAGGCAGAGAATAGATGGGGGCGAGGCCAGCCACAGGTGGTATTTATCGGTTCTCTGAACTACTCAAAATTTCCATTATCAGTTCTCCAGAACTGGTCAGAACCTGCTGAATACCACCTCTGGAAAGGATCATATCTCCCAGAATTCCCAGCCAGAATTTCTACAGCAACTAGAGAACATTACCACTTTTCCCTAGAAAGTCAGTAGAGAATCCTTTTTTTTTTTTTTTTTTGCAAAGCTATTATTTTAAAAAAATAATCAGGAGGAATGTCAAGATCCCAATTTCTTCCGGTCTTAAGAAGACCTTCCTAGCATTCCCTTTCATGAATGTTCAGAACTTATAGGCAAAATATCTGCTACATCTGGAGTTACTTTTCAACAGTATAATTCCTCCCTCCTTTGCTTTCTATTTTTGCTTTCCTTTTGTGGGCTTAAAAACGTGCTTTGCTAATGCAAGCAAATTACTGGACAGAGAAATGGTAGATGCAAAAATCCCAAGAGAATCTTCTCATTTGGAGGAAAAGAACTTCTGGCTCAGGTTTCAATAATTATCCAAAGATCAACTTTCCAGCGTTAAGGCATTTAAATGCCATTTGATCACCCCTTCCTTCTCTTCTCCTATATAACTCTTCCCTCCTCCCATTTTATAAGTAATTGGGTTGTAACTGCTGAGTGAATCTCAGGTCATCTTTCATTCTGTAAAATATATGTTCTTATTGGCAAGCTCTCTCCTTACTTAAAAAGCATCTATCATGCTTTACTTACAGCTGTTTTGTGTGTTATGTTCTCATATAACAGCTATGCCAAAATAACTGGATATTATTTTTATGCTAATAGGATTATACGGTTTCTCGTGATACAGTTCTGATGTCATAGCAGGAAGGCTTAGTATTGACTGGATCAATTATTTCTAGTGGGTTACCCTTCCCCCAAAGGAGTAAAAATATTTGAAGGGTAAATGTAGATGTAAATTTGATGGATGGATTTGCTGTGGATATCCATTCAGCGGCTGTGCTCGCAAAACACGGCTCAGCCAGGTTTGAGACGAGGCCGCCCTGAGTCCCCTTAGGGAAAAGGGCGGCATACAAATAAAGGCAAAAGTAAAAAGTAAGCAGCTTTTACAGAGTGTGCCAAGTTCGGTTATTGTTAAACTTCATTTGGTTTTTGTGACATTGTGTATTGTATGAACCCAAGCCAATTGGTTCTAGGCATTATCCAAACCCAGAAATAAGTTAGTGAACAGGCATAATATTTTCTGCAAGATCCAATCTCGTTTGGTCTTAGTTTAGTTTTCTGAGCTTTCCAATATTTCATGCTGGATATTTATAAAATCAAATTTTCTCTCCGAATTCAACTTTGGATCTGAAGCAAGCAACTTCTTATTGGGGTGGACTCAACTCTTAGAATCTGCACAGTTGCACACAACAGTGTAAATGTACTTTGGCATTGACTGCCTCATATATTTTAGCTTTTAGCTTAGTCCATAAAGCTAGCTTTTCTGGTGGTCTCTCAACTAAGTATTTCAAACATCCTGTGGGAAGTTATCATCCAGCCCTCTCCCAGAAAAATGAAATATCCTAGGAAATATTGAAAAGGCAGAATATTTCTCTGGGTATGAAAAGAAAGAAACATGTTTTAAAAGACAGAATAGCTGCCTGTAGCTTCCTGCCCATCCCCACTGTTAATGCGCCATTAAGGCCAAGCTAGTCCACTTTACATAATAAAGACTTCTCCACTGCAGCTGCAGGGGGAAGGGATTAAGGAACTTTACCCAACTGACCACATGGCATCTGAGAACTCATCCATACCTGGATTCAAAACACAGCCTAGAGAGTTTGCCCCTGCATGGCCCCATGGGAGTCTGACAACCAATCAGAATACATTTCTTACACAGGAACAGGAAACAGAGAGGTGGGACTGAACAGGTTATAAAAAGCCTAGCAAGCCCCTCCCTCAGCCCTTCTCTTCTTCTCCACCAACATTGAAGCACATGATCACCTTTTCTGTTCAGGAGCTCAAGCCATGTGGCCCTGTCCAACAATAAACCATCTTTCTAAGCAGCCTCCATGTCTCCAGTGTCTTTTTCCCCACTTGGAGCTGAACCGAGAAGGACATTTCTTTCATCAGTCCCATACTCAATGTAATTTTACATTTGACAACCACTGGAGAAATAAAAGTTCATATTTTTAACAGGTCAGAAGAATGTTCTTTTCCTTTTCTTCAAAAATATGTATTAATTGCATTGTTTTAATGTAAGAAAAGTAGAAATTGAATTGAATTGAATTGAATTTATTTCACTTATATGCCGCCCTTTTCCCCCGGAGGGGACTCAGGGCGGCTCACAATCCAAGTCAGGGAAGGGGATACAGATTTCTGTATTTCTGTATTTCTATATTTATTAATATTTGTATGCTGCCCTTTTCCCTGGGGGGACTCAGGGCGGCTCACAATTCAGAAGGAGGTGGGGACAAACCAAGTTACATATAGGACATTACTTCATTAAAAAACACAACATTCATACTATTCGGGTACGGTGAGGTCTTTAGCTCCAGGCCTGTCAGGACAGCCAGGTTTTAAGGGCTATGCGGAAGGTCTGGAGGGTGGTGAGGGTACGAATCTCCACGGGGAGTTCGTTCCATAGGGTCGGAGCTGCCACAGAGAAGGCTCTCCTCCGCGTGGTTGCCAGTCGACATTGACTGGCTGATGGAACTCAGAGGAGGCCTAATCTGTGGGATCTAATTGGTCGAGTGGAGGTAATTGGCAGTAGGCGGTCTCTCAAGTATCCAGATAAGGGATAAAAAGACAAGCAAAACAATACACAATTTAAAAGCACACAACAACCATACCATTCGAGGGGGGGGGGCAAAAGCTCTTTAGCCCCAGGCCTGTCGGAACAGCCAGGTTTTAAGGGCTTTGCGGAAGGCCTGGAGGGTGGTGAGGGTTCGAATCTCCACGGGGAGCTCGTTCCAGAGGGTCGGAGCAGCCACAGAGAAGGCCCTCCTCCGGGTAGTCGCCAGCCAGCATTGGCCGGCGGATGGAATTCGGAGGAGGCCTAATCTGTGGGATCTAATTGGTCTATTGGAGATAATTGGCAGGTAATTGGCAAAGAGAACACAATAAAAATTAAATATGAAGCCAAACCCTAAACAGATGAAAAAGAACTGAAAAAGAAAACCCCCACAAAGCAAAAGAGGCACCAGGCAAAGAATCTTCTTTTCAATCAGTTGTTTTAAAAATTGCCCTAGAACTTAGAACAAATCAGGAGTCCACAAAGGTAAGGTGAAAACCCCCATTAAAAGGTGATTGAAGTTCCCTTTGTTTTTTATGTGTGTTAACAGAGACGCCCCTGGATAAAACACTGTTGATTATCCTATAACGATATGAGAAAAAAATGAGATAAAACACTAATTGAAGAAGGAGTAGAAAAGGAGCAATCCTCCAGAATTCCTAAGGTGGTGTGGAATAGAAGACAAAGTTTTAAGCTATTGCCAGAAAAAATATGGGTTTCAATGCCCTCTAAATTCTGACTCGACTGAGCTTTATTCTTAGTACCTAAAGGGAAGTAGGCTGGTAGTAATGAACATATTATTGCCAAGTTTATAAATTGTTGCTAAAATTGAACTTGGAGAATGAATATGTGAAGCATTGCATGATCCAATGAGCAAGGAATTTTGGACATAATATAAGGCAGGGATGGCTAACTTTTTTATTGTTGCGTGCCAAAAATACATACACACATGTGTGACGGCATGTCCATGCACACCAGTGGTGGGATTCAGCCAGTTTGCACCTATCTGGGAGAACCGGTTGGCAACTTTCTAAGAGGTTCAGAGAACTGGTTGTTGGAAGGAATCTTCTTTTGGTTTTTTTCTGCTTTACAGGGCTAATTCTGTAAGGAAGGCAGGAAGGATTTAGATTAGATTTAGATTTAGATTTATTTTATTTGTATGCCGCCCTTCTCCGGGAGGGACTCAGGGCGGCGAACAACTCAAAGGGGGAAAAGGGAAAGCATAGAACACAATACAAGTAGTTAAAATAGCCAAGAATCACACAACCACACAAGTCGAGAGGGGAGGGAAACTCAACAACTCCAGGCCTGCCGGCAAAGCCAGGTTTTGACGGCTTTTCGGAAGGCCTGGAGAGAGGTGAGGGTCCGAATCTCTGCGGGGAGTTTGTTCCAGAGGGCCGGAGCTGCCACAGAGAAGGCCCTCCCCTGGGTAGTAGCCAGTGGCATTGGCTGGTAGACGGAACCCGGAGGAGGCCGACCCTGTGTGATCTAATGGGTCTATGGGAGGTAATTGGCAGCAGACGGTCTCTTAAGTACTCAGGTCCAATACCATGAAGGGCTTTATAAGTTACGACTAGCACTTTGAAGCGTATCCGGAGACTGATCGGTAGCCAGTGCAGCTCACGGATGATAGGTGTAACGTGGGTGTACCGAGGTGCACCCACAATCGCTCGCGTGGCTGCGTTCTGGACGAGTTGAAGTCTCCGAATACTCTTCAAGGGCTGCCCCATGTAGAGCGCATTGCAGTAGTCCAGTCTTGAGGTCACGAGGGCATGAGTGACTGTTGCGAGTGCCTCCCGGTTCAGGTAGGGACGTAACTGGTGCACCAGGCGAACCTGGGCAAATGCCCCCCTGGTCACAGCCGACAAATAATGTTCTAAGGTCAGCTGTGGGTCCAGGAGGACTCCCAAGTTGCGAGCTCTGTGTGAGGGGCGTAAATTTTCACACACCCCCAGCCTGAGTGATGGAATATTAACCAAATTCTTGGGAGGGAAACACAACAGCCACTCGGTCTTGTCTGGATTGAGCACAAGCTTGTTAACCCCCATCCAGACCCTGACAGCCTCCAGGCACTGGCACATCATGTCAAACGCTTCACTGAGTTGGCACGGGGCGGACAGATACAACTGTGTATCGTCTGCGTATTGATGGTATTTTATCCCGTGCCGTCGAATGATCTCACCCAGTGGCTTCATGTAGATATTAAACAGGAGGGGGGATAGGACCAAACCCTGAGGAACCCCATATTTCAGGGGCCTAAGGGTCGACCTCTCCCCCCCAACCAACACTGACTGCGACCTGTCCGAGAGGTAGGAGGAGAACCACCGAAAAACGGTGCCTCCCACCCCCACCTCTCGTAATTGTCGCAGAAGGATACCATGGTCGATGGTATCGAAGGCCGCTGAGAGGTCAAGAAGCACTAGGATGGAGGGATGACCTCCATCCCTGGCTCTCCAGAGATCATCGGTCAGGGTGACCAAAGCGGTTTCCGTGCTGTAGCCAGGCCTGAATCGAGACTGAAAGGAGTCTAGATAATCGGCTTCATCCAAGGACCATCGGAGTTGAGAGGCTACCACTTTCTCAACAACCTTCCCAATGAAGGGGAGGTTGGAGACTGGACGGTAGTTGTTCAAACTGGCTGGATCCAGCGATGGCTTCTTCAGGAGGGGTCTCACCACCGCTATCTTCAATGCCGGTGGGAAGAAGCCCTCCCGAAGAGAAGCATTCACCATCGCCTGGATCCAGCTCCGTGTCACCTCCTTGCTGTTCGCGACCAGCCAGAAGGGGCACGGATCCAGTACACACGTGGCAGCACTCACCGCTCCCATGGCTTTGTCCACTTCATCAGGAGCAACAGGTTGAAAGTCAGTCCAGAGATGTCGTTCAAAACCTTCCCCCGGTACCTCAGCTGGCTCTGCGCAATTGGAGTCCAGGTCCATCCAAAGCCGAGCAACTTTGTCCGCGAGGAACTGGACATATTCCTCTGCTCTACCTTGTAAAGGGTTCTCCGCAACCCTCGCATTTAGGAGGGAGCGGGTCACCCTAAACAAGGCGGCAGGGCGTGACTCGGCAGACGCTATCAGAGCGGCAATGTAGTTGTTCTTGGCTGTCCGTATTGCCAATAGATATGCTCCGATGCAAGCTTTTAATAGTGCTCGGTCTGACTCGGATTTACTGGCCCTCCAGCGGCGCTCTAGGTGTCTCTTTTGGCACTTCATCTCCCGGAGGCCCTCAGTAAACCAAGGGGCCCTCCTGGATCCACTGCTGCGGATCGGCCGTAAAGGCGCAATCTGGTGGAGAGCCTCAGACGCTACCGAGTTCCAAGTAGCAACTAAGGTCTCCACCGGACTGCGGGCGAGAGTATCAAGCATAACGCCAAGCGCCGTCTGGAAACCCTGGGGATCCATAAGATGCCTGGGGTGGAACCACCTAATCGGTTCCTCCTCCCTACAGCGGGGGATTGGTCTCCGAAAGTCGAGCCTCAATAGGAAGTGGTCCGACCATGACAGGGGCAAGATCTCACTACCACTACCCCTCAGACCAAGATCGCAACTCCACTGCTCCGAGAGAAATACGAGGTCGAGTGTGTGACCCGCTGAGTGAGTCGGACCCTGGATTACTTGGGTCAAGCCCATGGCTGTCATGGAAGCCATGAACTCCTGTGCTCCATCAGCCAGGGATAACCCCACGGTAAAGGGGGAAGAAACCCCACTCCCAGCTGTACTGTGACACCACCCGTGGAAGCAGCCCATCGGTAGGCCATCAGGCTAGCAACCCCATCCCCACCCTCACCCTAACCTTAACCTAACTATAACTTAAACTAACCCCACCCCAAGATTCTAAACTAGCCCTACCCTGTCCCTAGCCTGACCCTACAGCAGCACAGCAGCAGAGGAGGCATCAGACAACCTGGGGGGGTTGGGTCCCCCCAAACAGTCACCGATAGCCGCTTCCACGGCAGCCAGATGGTCTCAGCCTGCTCTTCCAGGCTCCAGCAGGTGTCTTCGGCCCCGGTGGTCGGGAGGTCACCGCCCGCCTCTCACCACAGGCGGCCCAACATGGTTCACAAGATGGTTTAATGGCCCACAAACTCCACAGCATCCAATGCCTTCCCTCTGGGTATTCTTGGTCAAAAACAGAAAAGCCCCTCCAAAGCAGCGAAGCAGCAATATCTTCTGAAAGTATCTTCTTCTGAAGAGATTAAAGGCAGAGCCGAGGCAAACTCAGGTCGTAGTATTTTCAGCGGCCTCTGCAACCATGGCAAACATATGGGAGCTCCAGCAAGTCAGCAAAATCCCCCCCCCCAGGGTCAAACTCCCCCAGGGCAGCTGGGCCGCGGTGCTCCCAAACCGCGTCGCTCGCAAATGGCCTCGGCGTCCACCAACGTCCACAAACAGGTAGGCTGCAGCGTTGCCAAGCGGCCACAACGTTCGTAGGTGGCCTCGATAATTGCAGTTCTCAAACGGCTCAAGTGGCTAGGCTGCAGCGTTCTCAGACAGCCACGGCGCTCCCAGGTGGCCCCGATGGTTGCAACAGTCAAGGACAGTCAGGGACCCCCTCCAGGCAGCCGGGCTACGATATTCTTTCAAGCGCCGTTCACAGTGACCGCGGCGCTCCCAGCTGGTCTCAGAGTCGCAGCGAACAAATTGCAACTCCGGCGAGGTCTCCTGGTCAGCTGAGCCGCGCTAGCTCCGCAATGTCGGCATCGGCGTCTTTGGCGTCTTTAAGCTCGGCAGCTCTGGAGAGCAAATGCCACTCCAATTTACTGCCAGCAGCAACACCCTGATGAATTGTTCGCCTCAGCCTTCAGTTTAGTTGGTTCCCGGGCACCGTTTCACCCCCCTCCAAGTCAATTAATGTTAGGCAAAGCTGGAGCGAAAAGCTCGGCAGACATCTTCCTTGCTCATGCGCAGAAAGCTCCTGTACTAAACGTTCTGGTGTTGTTTCTAGCTTAATCTTTATTGCCCTGCTTACAGAAACTGTCTCTCCGGTAAACCCTTATTACATTGTAACAGCTAAGGCGAAGTGCCCATCGACCTGAGTAATGTTGAGTTGGCCACGCCCACACAGTCACATGACAACTAAGCCCCGCCTACCCACCTGGTCATTAGGACGGAGAACTGGTTGTTCAATTATTTGAATCTCACCACTTGTGTGCACCCATAATGCAATGCATGTGCAACAGCCCCGTTCCCCTCCCCCCTGCGCATGCAAGCGTGACATCCCCATCCTCCCTTTGCACCCCTGTGCATGCATGCATGACCCTCCCCGTGTCCTGTTTTAGGCCTAGCAGGCCTTCCTGCAGCCTCCTGGGACCAAAAATGGGCCGTGGGGGGTGTGCGGTCCCCCCACTGTACCTTTCCCCGTGCATGTGCACGCAACCCCCCCGGCCTCCTCCACACATGTGCCCATGCATCCCACATGCACCCTGCCCCCACACATGTACGGTAGGGACCCAAAAATCAGCTGGCCGGTGGGAGCATAGGCACATGCATAGTGGAGCTGAGCTGGAGCGACAGCTTGTGTGCTTGCAGAGAGGGTTCTCGTGGCATGCGTGCCCCATGGATATAAGGCTTGAAAAGTGAATAAACGTGTACAAAGGGTTTAAAATTTACATTGCATTGTAATTTTTAAAAATGTATAAAGCGATGTACTATTATATTTAATACCCGCTAAACCAGGGGTGTCAAACTTGCGGCGTCATGGCAGCATCACGTGACATACCATGACTTTTTTTCCCCTTTGCTAATCTAGGTGTGAACTTTTTACTATTTTGTTGGACTTATGGATAAAGCAAAGAAATACTGGGGTAAGCTTCATATTTTAATACAGAAGATTCTCAAAGTGAATAGAAACATCAAACCAGATGTTGCCTTTTAGGCTTAATGGACAAAGAACCTGGAAGAAAATCTGGAACTTTGCTATATATTGACGAGAGCAAGAAAGCTTTATGGACAAAAACAGAAAGGTACTTTAATTACCACAATGGATGAATGGCTGGAAAAACTGATGGAGCTGGCAGAGATTGCTAAATTAACTGCTTTAATCAAAGAAAAGGACACATCCAACTTTGTTTTGACTTGGAAACTGCTTCTGGATTTTGTGCTTGAGATGCGGAAAAAATGAAACTTTGGGTTTTGCTGATAAGTTTGTTGTTATAAAAAGGGCTGGTACATATTAAGTATGTAAAAATAAAAAAAAATTGAGGCTGCAATGTTACTTTTTTATTCCAATGTGCTAAGAGTCAGAAGTCAACGTTTTTCGTTTTTCTTTCCCCCACACATCTCTTTGTTTCCTTCATCCATTTTCTCGCTATTTTCATTGTTTTTGTGCTTTGTATCTTGATAAGCTTAATAATATTATTAATAATCTTAAAGGGAAACAGGCAACCAATCAAGAATTATCAGAATTAAAAGCTTCTCTTATTATTAGATTATTAGATTATTATTGTTGAACAACGTTTTGACCATCGATAATGATGGTGTGGAAACACAATACAGGCAAGACCACAGCTGTTTGCTGTGGATCCTGCTGTTGAAGTCCCATGGGTGTGACTATCAGACAGCTCTGAACAAATCACAGTCTCTTTATAACCCGCAACAGATGATTGCTTTAAAAATAAAATGGAGTAATCTCATGAATTTTATGTTGCTCTCAAAGGAAACACGGAATAAGAATATCTATAGATAACTTAAAATATTCTGCATTGTTAAGTTTTTTTTCTTGGTAGCCCCTGCATGAGGATTCATGGCTATTGAATTGTGGCTTTCTGCTTTGTTGTTATAGCTTGATTAGCTGCCCTTCTCATGTCAAGAAATGTGTCAACAGTGCATTTACTGAGCTGACAGTATTTTTATATGAAATGCCTTGGGGGATCCAAGCTGGATAGAATTGTGGCATACAAATTAACAAATAACCATTAGATTTTATAGAAACTTATCTTGGGGAATCAAGAGTTGCTTCCCACATATGAGACATGGGAGTGAGATCTTAATTTGTATAGATTATATTTAGAGCCGAGGTGGCACAGTGGTTAAATGCAGCACTGCAGGCTACTTCAGCTGACTGCAGTTCTGCAGTTCGGCTGTTCAAATCTCACCGGCTCAGGGTTGACTCAGCCTTCCATCCTTCCGAGGTGGGTTAAATGAGGACCCGGATTGTTGTTGGGGGCGATATGCTGACTCTGTAAACCGCTTAGAGAGGGCTGAAAGCCCTACGAAGCGGTATATGTCTAACTTGGACTTGGACTTAATCTTCGTAAATGTCAACGTCCATAAGGCAGTGACCGTTGCATTGTGAAGGCCAGGGGCAGGACGTCACGGATTACAGCACGCCATTGATTCCGATTTAGGGCGGCTTGTTGGGCATTGGTTGTCGAGAAATGGAGTGGTTGAAGATTGTGAGCCAATTGGGATATCCACGTTTTCTTTGGGGCATTTCGTGCGATTTTCCACCCATCCGGTCGCAGCGAGTTAATCGATCGGTAAGGTAATCGGCTATTGTCCATACGGCAAACGTGTCCAAACCATCTAAGTCGTTGTCTTCTTAGGTAAAGTTCAATTGTAGTTTGGTTTTTACACAGCTGCAATACCGTTTTGTTTTTCCATCGGTCCCGTAGAGTTATGTGCAGAATGTTGCGCAGGCATCTTAGCTGGAATCATTCTAATAGGTTCAGGTCGCTTTTAAGTAAAGTCCACGATTCCGAGCCGTACAGTAAGATTGTGCGGATGGAAGCATTAAATATCCTCATCTTGGTCGCAATCGTCACGTCATTTTGGCTCCACAGGCACTTCCTTAAAGAGGCGAATGCGGCTGTAGCATTGCCAATGCGGCTTTTGATGTCATTTGTAGCCACTACACGTTGGCTGTCGATGATCGACCCCAAATATTTAAATGTGTCTACTCTTTCGATAGGGTTGCCTTCGAGGTGCAGTTGAGCTGGTTGAGTGCCCGTGAAAATGAATTTGGTTTTTGCACCATTTATCACCAGGCCCAGCTTGTTAGCATTTGCTTGTAATGCATCCAGGGTATTTTGGGCGGTTTGGGCTGTTTCAGCAAAGAAGACGATGTCATCAGCATACACCAAGTCCGTGAGAGACAGCTGAGCCCCGATTTGAACGCCTGGTGTGTCTTTAAAAGTTTGTCTGAGGATCCAATCCATGGTTATATTGAAGAGCATTGGTGAAATAATACAGCCTTGTTTGACGCCGGTAGTTATTGAGAATGGTGGGGACATATTTCCCAGGTATTTTGTCCGGTTCATTCCACCTTTGTAAAAAGCTTTAAGCACGTTGAGTGTAGCATAGGGGATTGATTCAGCTTTATGGGCGCACCACAACGATGAATGATCTATGCTATCGAAGGCGCATGAAAAATCCACAAATACTAAAAAAGTGTCCTTTTTGTAACGCAGGCGTGATTCGGCTAGTTGTCTCAGGGTAAATATTTGGTCTGTGCAACCTCTTCCTGGTCTGAAACCGGCTTCCTCTTCCCTGCAATTAGTTTCTCTGACTTTCAGTAGTCTGGATCGGATTATAGAGGTTAAGAGCTTGCCGGATGTTGATAGCTCTATAGTTTTTGCAATCGGCTGGGTCTCCCTTTTTGTGGATTGGTACAATAATCGAGTCTTTGAAGTCTTGAGGCACGACTCTTTGGTCCCAGATGGCAGAGTATATACATTTCAATTGTTTTACTATCAGTTCTCCTCCCGCTTTCAAAGCTTCAGCAGGGATATTGTCTACCCCAGGTGTCTTCCGGTTCTTAAGTCTTTTAATTGCAGCCCGGATTTCCTCCTCTGTCGGAGGGTGGTCGTTAATTGCGCTTGGTAATTGTAAGTCCGCATTCTCCATCAGACGTTGGTCTAGGCTGGTGGGGTGGGGGCGATTCAGTAATTGGCTAAAGTGTTCTTTCCACCTATCCAGTTTACCCATTAGTGATTTTATGGGGTTTCCGAGATGATCTTTGAGGTTTGAGCTCATTGCTTTAAATTTTCCATTGCAGCTTCGCAGGATGCTGTAGAGTAAGCGTGAGTCGTGGTTTTTGCTGGCCAGTTCCATTTCTTGGGCTTTTGCGTTCCACCAGGCCTCCTTATCCGCCTTAAGCTGCCTTTTAATTTGCCTGTTAAGGTATAGTTTGTGGTCAATGTTCTTTATTTTTGCGCGTTGTTCGACAAGATTTAGGGTATTAGTCGAAATCCAAGGTTTTATTTTCTGTCGTTTTTTTTGGGCAGATTTCATTAAGTGAGTCAATGATGGAGTTTTTTGTTGAGTTCCAGTTTTCGTCAATGTTGTCCGCTAACAGAGGAGAAAATCTGTTCTGTAGCAAAAGTTGAAATTTGGCTTGGCTGTCAGAGTCGGATAAATTTGCGTAGTCGAGGGTAGCTGTGGGCTGAGTAGTATTGGGTGCCTTTAGGTGCAGTCGGAATTTTGCCCTGACCAGATGGTGATCCGATCCGATAGAGGCTCCACGCATTGCTCGAACATCATGAGTAGCGCTCTGGAATCGTTTATGTACTAGGAAATAGTCCAGCATACTTTTGTCTCTGCCATTATTTGAAAACCAAGTGTGCCTGTGATGGATCGGGTGCTGAAACCACGTGTTGCAAACTACCATTTTATTGAAGCTTGCAAATGATAGTAGGCGTAGACCGTTGTCGTTAAGGCTGCCACATCCGAAAGGACCAAGAGTTTTCTCCCAGCCAGGACGATTTGAGCCGGTTTGTGCATTCAGATCCCCACAGAGAATAACTAAATGGTTGCCACCTTGGTATGAGTCCATCGTTTGCTGTAGATTTTCATAAAATAAATCCTTGTCAGCATCGTCGCTTGTTTCCGTAGGGGCGTATACTCCAATCACGATCGTTGGTATAGTACCAGCGAATTCTAAAATGGCGATTCGGTCCGAAATCGGTTGGAAACACGTGACATATTTCTTCAGACTAGATTTTAACATAAAAGCTACGCCTCGATTAAAGCTTTCGCCGCCGGAATAATAAAGGTTAAAGCTAGTTGAATGGCTAGAGGTAAAAACAGTACGTTCCCCTTGACTGGGGAGTCTGGTTTCGGTAATAGTCGCTAAATCAATATCAAATTTGTTGAGTTCATCGGCCAATAAGTCCATTTTGCCGGTTTGGCTACCTGAACGTATGTTCCAGGTGGCAATGTTCATGATTTTCTTTGCATTAAGAATTTTGTTCGCTGCTGCTGGTAGCATATTTTTCGAAGGGAGCCCAGATACCCCCAACGCATCGGTTCGGCCGGGTGCGCTAGTTGTTGTTACATTATCCGTGTGTTGTCCTGCCATTGGGTTCTCAGCTTGTTTCACGGTTCCGTCGCCACGGGAACCAACACTCCCCATTTATCTGGGCTTGTGACAGGCTATGGTTTCTCATAGGCTGGGTTTATAAGTCTAACTGCTATTGCTATTGCTATATTTAGGTTTACTAAAGGCTACTGAGTCAGCTTCCTAAGAAAGGTGAGTATCACTGCAGGCAATCCGTGCAGTAGATTTCTTTTCATTCATTGGCTCAGATACTTGAATCTGGCTTGGCAGCTCTTTCAATACTAGGGCCAGTCACCTTTAGTCCAGCCTAGTTCACAGCAGTGGTGGGATTCAGCCAGTTCGCACCTATTCAGGAGAACCAGTTGGTAACTTTCTAAGCAGTTCGGAGAACTGGTTGTTGAAAGAAATCTCATTTTGTTTTTTCCCACTTTACAGGGCTAATCCTGTAAGGAAGGCAGGAAGGAAACATTCTGGTGTTGTTTCTAGCCTAATCTTTGTTGCCCTGCTTACAGAAACTGCCTCTCCAGTTAACCCTTATTACCATTGTAACAACTAAGGCGAAGTGCCCATTGACTTGAGTGACATTGACTTGGCCACGCCCACATGATCACGTGACCACAGAGCCCCGCCTATCCAGCTGGACATTAGGGCAGAGAACTGGTTGGTAAATTATTTGAATCCCACCACTGGTTCACAGGGTTGTCACTGTGGACAAAAATAAGAGGAGGGAGCAATATGCATATCACCTTATTATCTGTAATAAATATTCTGGTGAACAATGACTCTGCAGCCCAGATTAAATGATGCCCAATAGATATTGCAACGTTAAATCGATTTCTGGTATGCGAAGAGGACCTAAGCAAAGTGCTTAATTCAGTTCCCTTCACTTTGCTTTTTTATAAGGTAGCTGTATGGTTTCATTTTTGATACCATCCATTAACCCTATCCCCTTAACATTGTTACTTTATTATTTGCAGGTGCATCTTCATGGGATTATGTGGTACACACCTGGCTCAGGACAGGAACTCCATACTTAAAATTAACTTGGACTGACCATTGCTTTTAGATTTCAGGAGTTTGGCTGCAGCACAGCAAGCAGAATAGAATAGAAATTCCATTTGAAGGGATTCTCTGGCAGACGATCACTTAAGGAAGAATGTCAAAGCAAATGACAAGGCATACAGTGAATTTCAATGGCAATGCAAATGCATAGGCCTTCCGGCTTTCTGAATTGCTTACACCAATGGCTCACAACTGCTGAAAAGCAAAATAAGGTTTCCTTGTTTTATTTCCTCCTGATCTGATTTACCTCTAAATAGTTCATAGATACACTTTTATGTTTGCTATCCCGTCATAATTGGTATTTCGGCTGCATTTTAAAGAATTGCAAGGTGTGTTTGACGATTCTTCTCTCTCACCAGTGAGAAATCTAAGCAGATAAAATAAAAATTCTGAATTTCGGGTTTGTAAAACTCAGGCTTAATTTCACGGTTAGCCTTTATTAAAGGAAGTTCTTCTCATACTTTAACAAAGGTATAAAGTTAATTTGAAATATTTTGATAAACAGTTCATTGTTCAAACCATAGAATTATATTCATGTGTTTAGAACATGTTTAGGCTGCCTTTATTTTATCTGGTATGCTAAATCAAGCTACTGCTAGGTAAATTATAGGATTATAAATAAAAATGATGATTAAAAGTCAGATATAAAAGCAATCCAAGGGAAAAAAAATGCTCAAATCCCATAAACAGCTATAAATGCTGGCCACAGAAGAACAAACGGGTGTTCTTTGGGGCTTCCAGAAATCCCAAAACAAAATGTAGACCACAGAGATAAACTCAGTACAAAACAAATTTGTCCCCATTTGTGCTTGTTAAACTAACTCCTCTCAAAACCTGAAGAGATGTAGGAGGTTCTCCTCCTCACCTTAAGTGTGGCAGTCTTTCAAATAATGTGGCTGCAAGTATTTTAATAGGGACAGGATGGCTCAGTGGCTAAGACGCTGAGCTTGTTGATCAGAAAGGTCAGCAGTTTGTCAGTTCAAATCCCTAGCGCCGCGTAACGGAGTGAGCTCCCATTACTTGTCCCAGCTTCTGCCAACCTAGCAGTTCGAAAGCATGTAGAACAATAAGGAACTACCTTTGGTGGGAAGGTGACAGCATTCCGTGCGTCTTCGGCGTTTAGTCATGCCAGCCACATGACCACAGAGACATCTTCGGACAGCACTGCTCTTTGGCTTTGAAACGGAGATGAGCACCGCTCCCTAGAGTCGGGAACAACTAGCACATATGTGCGAGGGGAACCTTTACCTTTTTAGGTTTAGAAATGAACTGGCGACCACTGCAAGCAGGGATAATACCGATATTATTTGAATCGGTGCTCAGGTTGTTACATTATATACTAGCTGAATTTACCAGATTATCTCCCAAAGCAGCCTTGCAAGGCCCGTTTATCTTGCCTGAACATCTTGAATACACAGTAGGTGAAGTGAGCTCTCTCCACTTTTCAACAAGTCAAGCCAAAATCATTAAATACAAAAGAGGTCATCCAAATTCATTACATTATCCAAATTACAAAAGTGTAATCGCAATCCCCATGTTATGATGATACTTTATGGGATCACAAAATTCTTTGGACTTAACAGTTTGAAATCTGTTGGCATTTCAGATATTACTGGTCAAATGAGCGCATTTAGGTTAATTCCAGATTTGAGCATTCCCAACAAATTGTCATCTGGCTCTTACTTAGATAATACCTAGAAAATTTTCTGATTTTCTGGCCAGAGGCAGCACATGAGATATATGGAGCATTTCGCCTGACTGGCAACACCAAATCAGTTTTCCCCAAGAAGATGATTTTTACTTACAACCCAGATTGTATAATATTTATCCTGAGGATAAGGCTCAGAAGAAGGAGCAGCCATGGCGGTAGGTGTATCAGAATAACAGAATAATAACAGAATGACAGAGTTGGAAGGGACCTTGTAGGTGATTTAGTCCACCTGCCCATCCAAGCTGGAGACCCTACACCATTTCTGACATATGGGAGTCCAGTCTCTTCTTGAAAGCTTCCAGTGATGAAGCTCCCACAACCTTCGAAGGCAACTTCTGTTCCATTGGTTGGTTGTTCTCACTGTCAGAAAATTTCTCCTTATTTCTAGGTTGAATCTCTCCTTGGTCAGTTTCCATCCATTACTCCATGTCTGGCCTGAGTGCTTTGGAAAATAGATTGACCCCTATCCCTCCTCTCTGTGATAGCCTCTCAAATATTGGAACACTGTTATTGTGTTTCCCTTAGTCCTTCTCTTCACTAGACTAGCCACACCTAGTTCCTGTAACCATATCTTCAAGTACAAAGTTCAAATGATCTCCTAACCCCACTGAAATAAAATTCAGTCATTGATTCAAGGAGCTAGTAAGTTTAGCTAAGTTACTGTATTTGTCTTATTCCAGATTGTTGGTGATGTTTATTATCTTTCCATTGCTTTCTACATTTTTTTCTTAATGAACTACATATTGACATCACCATATCTGACTTCATTGATGCCAGAAGGGAATTTCAAAGATATATCTGATAGCTGCAAAAAGAAATTTGGCACAGCATTGGAAAAATGAATGTTTGCTGATAATACAAGATGGGGAAACCAAAACTGCAGAATCTGCAGCCGTGGCAAAACTGAAGACATACTTATTCATAATAGAAGCCTAGCAAAAATTCAAGCAGGAATGACTTTCTTATGAACAACACATTACACAGTGAGGCAAATTCATGCCTTTGCAATATGGATTTTAGGAAAGGAGTTAAGAGGCCAAATGAAAGGAGCTATGTAGAGATTAGCAATAACTGCCGATGTTTTAACATCCAATGTATAGCACAAATATTTAGGAAGTGGCAGAACGAATGGGAAGAATTGCTACTAAACGTCCTTTTTCAAAATGTTTATACTTATCTTTTGATTAATAGTTATTTATCTTCTACTTTGCTTTGGGTATCTTTATTGTGATCTGATTTCTGTTCAAATAATCTTTCAAAGCTTGCAGAGTAAAAAGGATTGTAACTTTTCCTACGTGCAATACGGCATGGTATGACAATTACCCCTCTGCTTCAGGAGCAAGGCAAGATTCATAACTTCTGTTTAGCTGGCTTTGGGCAAGAAGATCCATTTGTTCCTATTTTCCCAAACCCAATGGAAGAAAAAAATATCTTGGCTAGAACTAGAGACTATCTGCTTAGAGCTGGATAGAAAGTACCAAGAACATCATCCTGGGGTTAGCTTATCCCAAAAATATTTTACTAGAGAATTATTGAAAGAAGGAGTTTTCCAAAGATGTTTTATCTTACTCACTTCCATAATGTGTAACAATGCTCTTATCTAAGAGAAAGGATGTCAACTAGGAACATAACTGCTTTGATATCTGTCTTCCAACTAAATTAGAACTGACTCCTGTTCTAAATGGTGCCCCTCTTTCTTTCCTTGTTATACTGATGAATCTGGTCACAGACAAATCAGAAGGGATTGCAGACTTATGCAACCCTTTAAGATGCAAAGTTAATTGCAAGCTCTCCAATTTTCTCCATTACAAGGATCAAAGGTCTGGTTGCATTCACTGGCAAATCTCAAAGATGAGTCGTGGGGGCTAGACCAGACCAAGATGAATCAGCAGTAATTACAGGCCAGTATGGGCCTTCTGAAGTGGCAGTTTAAAAAGAACCACTGCTACTATCACCAAACAATGGACGTGAGTGTTTTAGCTTCATGGTTACAAAATCTAGCTCAAAGACCACATCCTAGTCACTGCAGTCAAATCCATTAATTATATGATGCATTTCTCATAGAACAAATGAATGAGAAAAGGAATTGGCAGGAGGAGACCTCTTATCATATTTCCCAACAACAAAAGAACAAGGACAATAATTCTAATGTCTTCTAAGACATTATGGCCCTCTGGGCATTATTCCATAAATAAAATGTTTCATCCTGAAATAAGGTCAGGTCCAGTTCCACCTCTTTTCGGTTTATTATTATTATTTATAGGCCGCCCTTTTCCCTGAGGGGACTCAGGGCGGCTTACAATTTATAAGGAGGGGAATACAAAACAATAAGACATAAACAATACATAAATTAAAATAGAACACAACATTCATTCATCATTCGGGTGGGGACGGATTACAATCTTTATCCCCAGGCCTGACGGGATAGCCAGATCTTGAGGGCTGTGCGGAAGGTCTGGAGGGTGGTGAGGGTACGAATCTCCACGGGGAGATCGTTCCAAAGGGTCGGAGCTACTACTGAAAAGGCTCTCCTCCGCGTAGTTGCCAGTCGACACTGACTGGCGGATGGAACTCGGAGGAGGCCTAATCTGTGTGATCTAATAGGTCGTGAGGAGGTAATTGGCAGGAGGCGGTCTCTCAAGTACTCAGATCCACTACCATGGAGGGCTTTATGGGTGGTAAGTAGCACCTTGAAGCGCACCCGGAGATCAACAGGTAGCCAGCGCAGCTCGCGGAGGATAGGTGTTATGTGGGCGAACCGTGGGGCACCCACAATCACTCGCGCGGCTGCATTCTGGACTAGCTGAAGTCACCGGATGCTCTTCAAGGGCAGCCCCATGTAGAGCACGTTGCAGTATTCCAGCCTAGAGGTCACAAGGGCTCGAGTGACTGTTGTGAGAGCCTCCCGGTTCAGGTAGGGTCGCAACTGGCGCACCAGGCGAACCTGGGCAAATGCCCCTCTGGTCACAGCTGACAAGTGGTGGTCAAAGGTCAGCTGTGGGTCCAGGAGGACTCCCAAGTTGCGAACCCTGTCTGAGGGGTGTAAAATTTGGCCCCCCAGCCTGAGTGATGGAATACTAGCCAAATTATTGGGAGGGAAACACAACAGCCACTCGGTCTTATCCGGGTTGAGTACCAGTTTGTTAGCCCTCATCCAGTCCCGAACGGGACTTAACCTACCTGGGTATATATATCCTTATTTCCATTCATTTGGCAACGTTTTTCTCTTGTAAGCTAAGCAGATTGCACTGACCACAGGAATATTCTTTCTCTAAGTCTTTTAATCTCAAACCCAGTGAAACTGAGCTTTTCTTTTATACATTCCTTGCTCTTGATTTGAACCAAGCTCACTTTTTATTTGGTTAAAGTTATATTTCAACGTAGGGTGCCACTATAAGAGGACATTTCCCATCTCGCTTCAATGTCAGAGTAGTGGTTTGAGAAGAATAATTTTGCAGTTATTCAGCGCTCTACAGCAATGTAAAACCGAGATGGCGCAGTGGTTAGAGTGCAGTACTGCAAGCTATTTCAGCTGACTGCTAGCTGCAGTTAAGCAGTTCAAATCTCACCGGCTGAAGGTTGATTCACCCTTCCATGGTGGGTAAAATGAGGACCCAGATTGTTGGGGGAAATATGCTGACTCTGTAAATTGCTTAGAGAGGGCTGTAAAAGCACTATGAAGCGGTATATAAGTCTAAGCGCTATTGCTATTGCTATATAAATGTACCCTAGCCTTTAGATAAGAGGAAAATGGTTGACACAGAATTCACATCTTCAAAGGAGAAGAAAGGGAGGGCATCTGCAAATTTTGGCCTGCAGAAGCCAGATCAAAAGTGAAGGCAGGGAAAAATGTTGCCAAGCCAGTTCCATGAGTTATACTGCTGCTAAACTGGAATAAATAGCATCACTGCACACAGAAACCACATTCAGCGGTGCTATTCGCACTGACAATTTATAGCACAATCCAGCCGCCATAGTGCCAATATAAAGTCTGTCTGCAATTATGACAGATGGCCATAGTGACGTCTATAAATCATAAACGCACCTAGCCTCAACCAACCACCCCCACCACAAAAGTTATAAAAGAGATCTAAGGAAAAGAAGTATGTTAAGAGAGAAATAGTTTCAGGAGAACCAGTTGAATAGTGTGCTGGATGCCATGGGAATGAGCCAAATGTCACCAGTCTGGGGGTGGGGGGGGGGAAGGCCCCACAAGGGAGGCCGGTCTCAATTCCCTGTTTATTTGTTTAATAAATACAAATATATTGCAGCATTAAATGGCCTTGGTTAATTCTACTTGTATGCTCTTACCTGTTGGGGCAAACATGGGATATATTTTTCAGTATCTCTGAAGGTCTTTTTCTGAAGTTTTTCTAAATGCCCTGCCCCTGCACATGCCTATGTGACACCCACGCGCTCCTCCCCGCCCCCAACATGTTTGTGTGCCCCCCATGGCCCATCTTGGGTCTTGCAGGCCTCCCTGAAGCCTCCTGGGACCAAAAATTGGGAGCGCCCCCCACTCCCCTACATTCCTCTCCCAGGCATGCGTGTGCATCTCCCCCATGCATGCACAGCAGGGACCTAAAAATCAGCTGGCTGGCAGGAGGCGCATGTGTGGTGAAGCGGAGGTGGGGCGACAGCTCGTGTGCCTGCAGAGAGGGCTCCGCGTGCCACCTGTGGCATCATGCCATAGTTTCGTCACCACAGTCCTAGGTTATTCCAGGGACGTGCAGTCACTAGAGGCAAGGGAGGCGGAGTCTCACCACTCTCCTCAGGAAAAGAAAAGAAATTTAAACATTTTTTTAAAAATAATTAAAGCCAAGATAGTTGCTACCAGATTCCAGCTCACAGTGGCTTGGTGTCTGCTTAGTGTTAACCAAAGCAGGAGGCGAGAGAACTCGGGGCCTCTTTTCCATAAGGAATTTTTCGCCTTCTAAAAGTTAAGAAAGAGTTAAAAGGCAAAGAAGTTCAGATGGAAAAGAGGCACTAATTCTCCCACCTCCTGATCTGGAAGCAGCCAATCATGTCTTCTTGGGCACGCTTACGTTGGGCGGGTTGTTTCGGAGGGCACGCTTCAGAGGAGAGAGGAGTGGGGGAGAAGGAGGAGGCTCGCTCTTCACCCCTCCCCAACCTTCCCAGGGTCCAGATTCCCTTCGCTGCAAGCCTTGCTGTCTCTTGCATCCCAAAGGTGGGTGGGTGTGGGAGCTTTGGTGGCCCCAATTCTTCTCTGGGGGGCGGGGGGTGTCTCCTGGGGCTGCTGGCTAGATAGACTCCCGAGGAGCGACTCCTTCCCTCCTAGTCCCCCTGTGGGTTGCTGGAAATGTCCGCACATTTCAGCCAGCCACAAAACGCTTAGCCGGGGGTTTCCTTACAAGAGCCAGGCGGGCGGAGCCCTCGCTTCTTTCTTGTGGAGACGGGCACTTTGCATCACGGGAGCTGCCAAGCGCCTTTACTGCAGACCCGGGCGCTTGGCGGCTCCCGCAATGCAAATCCCCCCCCCACCGCCGAGGCTGAACTCTGCCCTGCTTCGCAAAAGGATGCCCAGCTGAGCCTCACCAGGCATAACCCTCACCGCACGTCACTGGGTTATTCAGATAGTTGCTGTCAGCTCCGCTCCATTACATAACTAGGCCTTAGGATAATAGCTCCAGTCCAATCATAAGTCCTTCAAGTGTCAGGTGTGAGATAACTTCAAAAAGATAGGCCGATGATGGAATGTCGAGCCCGTTGATGCAGGCGGGAAACACACACGCATGCGCAATCCCAACGTCTGGTACATCCTAGAACATTCCTCCAGCACAGCAATTAACCCCTCCCAAATACCAGCCCCCCCTTCCCGTTTCATGGCAGCTGAAGCAACAGCAAGGCAGAAGCTGACAGTTGCAGTCAGTTATGGTTGGAGAAGTAATTGTGCATTGAATGGCAATGTATGAACAACCACTTTAGTCTCTCAAATATAATACCATATACATCTATTTAGGAACTGTGATGACTTTAATCACATCACGGTATCATCATGCAAATGGTGTCTCCTTCGTGCCTCTCCTGGCGGACATTGATTCTGTCAATTTGGGCCTCCTTTCTGTAGGTATTATAAACACTTTATAAATTGTGTAACTGCACTTACCAAATTGTGGGCCCCTTCATATCACCATTGTCAAGCCCTTGAAAATCAATTTACTCATGCTGCACAGTGGAGACCAGAGCATAGGAATCCACAGATATCGAATGATGCAAAAACCGTATATGGAGATCCACGAGGACACGCAAGACTTCATACAAGATGCCTTCTGCCCGGGTCATGTCCAGAGTGGAGGCATTATTCCTGATTCATAGTATTCCTACCTGTAGAAATCAACTGATTGTGCAGGAATAAGAAGGATGGTGAAGTTCAGTAAGCTTCCCTTGCAGTGGGAAGTAATAAATTTTGAGTGAATTCATCATTTCCCTTCCTATTTTCTTTAAGACGTCAATGTAAATTGCCTTTGGGTGGCATGTGAAAATAGTATTCAGAAACACATTCCTAATGACAGAAGATGCATTTTACAAAAATGTACCAAAGTCAGCTTATATCTTTATACAAGACAGGCCCTTTCTTTAAGGGCCCATGTAATACAGTTAGTCCTCAACCTATGACCACAAACAGCCCAAAATTTAGGTTGTGAAGTGAGACATTGGTTAAGTGAGTTTTGCCCCATTTTATAACTTAGTTGCCACAGTTGTTAAGTGAATCGTTGCAGGTTTTAAGTTAGTAACCTGGTTGTTAAGAGAATCTGGCTTCCCCATTGACTTTGCTTGTCAGAAGGTCAAGAGAAGTGATCACATGACCCTGGACATTGCAACCATCATGAGCCAGTTGACAAGCATCTCAATTTTAATCACGTGACCTTGGGGATGCCACTGTGGTCATAAATGTGAAAAATAGCAATAGCACTTAGACTTCTATACCGCTTCACAGTGCTTTTACAGCCCTCTCTAAGTGGTTTACAGAGTCAGCATATTGCCCCCCAACAATCTGGGTCCTCATTTTACTCACCTCGGAAGGTTGGAAGGCTGAGTCAACCTTGAGTCTGGTGAGATTTGAACTGCCAAATTGCAGGCAGCCAGCAGTCAGCAGAAGTAGCCTGAGGTACTGCATTCTAACCACTGCGCCACCAGGGCTATAAAAATGGTTCTAAGTCACTTTTTTTCAATGCCTTTGTAACTTCGAATGATTACTAAATGAACTGTTGTAAGTTGAGGATTATCTGTACTACCTTCTCCGCCATCTGTCGTATGTTTCTTTGTACAGATAATTCAGTCATGTTGGCCTCAGAACAAGTATTTAGAGCTCACCAAGCGCTTCCAGGCAGCATGGAACATCGTGCCACCCCCACCCACCCCCATCCCATGACCATATTTTGGGCACTTGGCAACCTGATCACGTTTACAACTGGTTGCCAACTGCCCTGCAAGCATGTGATCGCCATTTGCAATCCTCTCTGCTGCCTTCCCCAGAAAACATTAACCCAAACTTAACATTAATCTCCTGACCATCTGCGGTTTAAAAAAATAAAAATGAAATAAAATGTTGCGAGCAATTATTTAATACACATAACAAAGGAAGCTGTTACGTTAAAAGGAAATTACAACTAATGCTTAAAACAGAGTTGCAAAAATTATTTGGTTTTTTCCCCCCCGTTTAAGAATAATAGAAAGGGAATGACATGATCCAAAATGGTTGAAGGCTTAACATGTGATTTCCCTTTCTAATGTTAATAGGAAGCACATGATAAAATCTGTAGCCAAGGTTTGAAGATCTTGTACTGAATGTGAAAAATTTTATCCATGTAATGTTCAAGGGGGGATAAAAGGACATACACACAAAGTCCTCTGTAAGCAAATTAATATTTTATTTCACCGAACCACAATTTTTTGCAAAGCTGAAATGGAAAAGAAGCTAAAAACAGAGTGACCTCTTATTAATTACACGAGGCCATTTTCTCTTTCAATAAGTGATATATCTGTCATCAACCCTGTTCCTTACCTGCCCTTCTTTTTCTGGAACATAATAATGACTAATTATTTCTCTGGGCCTTGTTTCACTCTGGCTAAAGCTTTTTTTTTTTTTTTCCTTCTGATGAAAGAAATGTCCTCCTGGGTTCGGTTCCAAGTGGGGAAAAGACACTGGAGACATGGAGGCTGCTTGGAAAGATGGTTATTGTTGGACAGGGCCACATGGCTTGAGTCCTGAACAGAAAAGGTGATCACATGCTTCAATGTTGGTGGAGAAGAAGAGAAGGGCTGAAGGAGGAGCTTGCTAGGCTTTTTATAACTTGTTTTGTCCCACCTCTCTGTTTACTGTTCCTGTGTAAGAAGTGTATTCTGATTGGTTGACTCCCATAGGGCCATGCAGGGGCAACTCTCTGGGCTGTGTTTTGAATCCAAGTTTAGTTGAGTTCTCAGATGCCATGTGGTCAGTTGAGTAAAGGGTCAATATTATCATGCCTTTACTCCCATCCCCCCTGGGGCTGCAGTGGAGAAGTCTTTATTATGTAAAAGGGACTACCTTGGCCTTCTTAATGGCCCATTAACAGTGGGGATGGGCAGGAAGCTACAGGCAACTCTTCTGTCTTTTAAAACATGTTTCTTTCTTTTCATATCCAGAGAAATATTCTGCCTTTTCAATATTTCCTAGGGTATTTCATTTTTCTGGGAGAGGGCTGGGTGATAACTTCCCACACTTCCCAGAATGATTTGAACTGTAGTGCGAATAGACAAAAGCAGTGTGCACGCAGTTGAACTTACCAATGTATGGAGTAAACATGGCTTTTCCCTGGCTTAATAATGCAAATGCCAAAACACATACCAACATTTGAAGCAGGCCTTGTTTCTTCCACTGCTGTTTCTTGTTTGGCCATGGGAGCACTCCGATATTTATCATTTATTAATTTATTTATTATTAATAAAATTTATAGCCCCCCCCCCAATCCCGAAGGACTCCGGGCGGCTTAAAAAAAGAAGAGGAAAAGAAATAATAAAAAATAAAAAAGACAGATTTAAAACACAACAGATACACTCATTCTGATCGGGGCTGGACCTCAACAGTGAGGTCAACAGCCCCAGGCCTGCTGGAATAGCCAGGTTTTAACAGCAACATCATCTTACTGAAAATGTTAAAAAATGGATTTAAAAAATAATAATAATAGTAAATTGGTTTAATGGAAATTAAATGCCATCTTGGTCTCCTATCACCACAGAAATCAGCTAGTCTCTGCTTCCATAGGTGTCCTCAGAGGAAAATCGACTTGAGTTTGCTCTAGCAATGGAGATCATCCTTAACCTACAAAATTTGGCCAATGTACCTGCTTCTCACCCAATCTCCTGCTTTAAAAGTGATTCTGGGCTAAAGTCCTTTACCTATTAAAGACTCCTATGATGTGGGGTGTCACTGTGGCCTGAAAGGGGAACAACAGGCTTCAAATGAACTCTGGGAAGACTGAGTGGCTTTAGTTTTGGGGGACCAGTGATTCCAGGACTTTCCCATATCTGGTACTGGATGCGTTGCATCGTGACCTGACAAAACCGCGATGTCAAAAGCGCGCCGACAACAGCGCGCCGACACAGCGCGCCGACAGAAGCGCGATTTAAGTTAAGGTAAGGTTTAGGGTTAGGTTTAGGGTTAGGTTTAGGGTTAGGTTTAGGGTTAGGTTAGGGTTAGGTTTAGGGTTAGGTTTAGGGTTAGGTTTAGGGTTAGGTTTAGGGTTAGGTTACAGTGCGCTTCTGTCGGCATGCTGTTGTCGGCGCGCTTCAGCGCTCATTCGTCAGCGCGGTTTTGTCGGCCCAGTTTTGTCACCGCGGTTTAGTCAGGCGCGCTTTTGTCGTTCGCGCATTTGTGGTGGAACCGGGTTGCATTACCTCAGACAGAGCAAGTGTGCAATCCGGGAATCTGTCTTCTGCTCAAAAAATAGGTGGCAGTTGTGGCTAGGAGGGAGGACCTTTGCACAACTTCGTCTTGCGTGCTAGTTGTGCCCATTCCTGGATTACAGGCCCTGCATATAGTCACTCATGCCTTAGTCACCTCCATTTCAAGAAGTGGAATGTGTTAGATTTGGTGTCCCTGTAATCATACAAGAGTTTGGCTGAAAATATAAACTAGGAGATTAAAGTATGTAAAAGTTAAACAGATCTTGGCCAGAAATTAGCAACATTGTGTTCTGTCATGCTGCCATGAGGTCCTCAAGCGTAAATTGTAAAATTGTAAATGTTTATTTGGGGGTATTTAAGTCATTAAATACAAGGTTGAACATAAGCTGCTTAAAAAGATTGCCAATCTCAGCTTTATTTTGTCAATCAAAATTTCACAAGGCCTGAGTGCCTTAACTATCTTAAAAACAAGTTCATGTATTCATGTAGTTTGGATTCATTCATTTGGCGCTCTCTCTCTCTCTCTCTCTCTCACACACACACACACACACACACACACACACACACACACATCATTGTCATCTTTCATATCTTAAAAGAATGATGTATTGCATTCTATACCTTATCAGTCCAATGTGAATAGCAATAGCAATAGCAGTTAGACTTATATACCGCTTCATAGGCTTTCAGCCCTCTCTAAGCGGTTTACAGAGTCAGCATATTGCCCCCACAGTCTGGGAACCTCGTTTCACCCACCTCGGAAGGAGGGAAGGCTGAGTCAACCTGAGCCAGTGAGATTAGAACCGCTGAACTGCAGATAACAGTCAGCTGAAGTGGCCTGCAGTACTGCACTTTAACAACTGCGCCACCTGAATCTTCGCTGCTGAGAGATTTGTGGTTTTGGGGAAAGTTTGCATGGTTACTGCTTGAGATTTTGTTTGAACAGGAATAAAGATTTTTTTAAAAAAAAGGAAATCAGTATAGATCTTTGTTTCAAATGACACATTTACCAAGGAAATTTTTAGACCTGCGTCTGCTTTCTGGTAAACTTCAGCTCTGTAAGTTTTTCTTTCCTTTAGAAAGTATTGATTGTCATGCCCTTGGGATTTGTTGAGTAAGAAGCTCGCTTATTATTGCCCTGCTGGAGTCTGTAGCAGGTACAGGTTTCAAGGGCCCATGATGCAAACAGAATGGTGAGTTTGCATCACTTACCAGTTCCCCTGAGAATCTCTGAAGTCTTAGATGGAAGATAATTAACCGTGTAACGTCAAAACAGAGCTGCTTAAAATTTTTTTTAAATGTTCTGCTCGTAAGGGGAAACAAATCATGCTTGTAATATTTCCACTTTTAATTGTTTGGGTTAAAGCTTCCAGTGACACACATATAATTCAATAGGATGTAGAAGTTCTTAATAATATTTTGTAAATGTGTAGTCACATCAGGTTGCACTGAAGATTAGTCAAGTGGTAATTTTGGAAAAGCTTTAACCTTTAACCACTTCTGAAATGTCATTTTTTTGTTAGCTCTACGGTGGAGCATCTCCATATTTTTTTCATTCCCTCTCCTGTATCTGGTTTAATTAACAGCAGTGAAGGGGTGCGAGAGAAAAGGATTAACGTTTTCCTCCTAGTACGAATAATCCCAGTTGCCTGGACATTGGCATAAGAAGCAAGGGCAGGGAGAGGAGTATAGAATTGTTAAGCTTTTCCTCTTTTGTCACTACTTGTCATTATGGGCTCTGTGTAAAGAATGCAACGATCTTTCTCAATGACTTGCTGCTGAACAAGCTGACCATCATTATTGGTTTGGTTAGACTTGATACTTCCACGGATATCCTTCATTTAATTCCCAGTGGATCGGTTCTAGGTCCAACATATTTAGCAGAGACCGAGTGTCAGGACCAGAGGTGGGTTCCTACCAGTTCGCACCTATTCGGTAGAACCGGTTCGTCAAATATACCGAACCGGTTAGAAGAGGTTCCACCAGTGGACCCGGAAAGCAGGCCACACCTACAGAAGAGGTTCCAAATTTTTTTGAAATCCACCATTGGTGGGTGTGTAATGTCCCACAGTTATCTACGGATTAAAAATGATCTAGTAATATTTCCTTATACATTTTAGGGACCTTTCCTTACATAATTGGTGTTTTCTTTCATACTTTTGGATTTCTAATTTCTGTTTCCGTTAGTTGGCAATTGCTAAAACCAATCCCACGTGAAAAAGTATTCAAAGCCTTCTTGATTTTAATTGTCAATTTATTTATTCCTGCACATTGTAATATTCATTCATTTGCATATCTCTGTTTTTCCACTGTTGTGCAAACACAATTCCAGCAGCTGCTAACATGTGTAAAATTAAATATAGATTATAATCCCTTTCAATAGTCAACAAAATATTTCCTGGTTTGATTCCATATCTTGCTTTACGATTGCTTCTAACCACTGACTTCTGAATAGCTACTTGGACCGACCTAAGTACTAATTCATATTCATATCCGGGTCACATGGGCGGCAAGCCACTTCCATCCGGTCACATGGGCAGCAAGCCACTCCTATCCGGTCACATGGGTGGCAAGCCACTCCCATCCGGTCACATGGGTGGCAAGCCACTCCCACAAAGGAGGCCACACCCACAGAGTAGGTTCCAACAATTTCTGAAACCCACCACTGGTCAGGACTGTCATCCTACTACGCTATGCATTGCCTGCTGTCAGCTTGCCTTGCTCTATGCGGGGAGGGGAATATGGGATGGGATAAGGGATTAGATTCCAAAGTGTCACTATGGAATGCAGAACGATCCAGTCCACAAAGACAGGGACCCTTACGGAAACAATTTGTTAGCACCTAATTGGACACTATATTGATAACGAAGGAAGGGAAGGGGGAGGTGGAAACAAGGAAAAAGTTAACCATAAGCTTTGGCCATGAAAATCTCAGATCCAGCTTTGCTTCTTTTGTAACCAGTTGGCTTTAGTAAATTATACTTTCACTAATAAGGGTCTGAGAGTTTTTTCCCTAACTGACCAAGTTGGGATGGTTGACACCTAGTGAATTCAAGGTTTAAGTCAATCTAATAATAGATATATATTCTTGAAATGGGTGGTTTCAATTTGTCAAGTAATATACATTAGGGTGCTTATTCTGGAGAGTGGCTGGTCTCTGCACCTGCCCGAAGTCTTGCCTTGATGCCATCACTTGATATGCATTAAACATCTGTTCTGGGGTTGGCTCTGTAAGAGAATGAATACACAAAGCTCCAAAACTAAATCATTTATTAGTGGAAATCTGGTGATTAGGGTACGGTATTTTTATTGCAATTGTTAAGGCTCATTCGTAATTCATATTGAATACACATGAACCAAATTTTATTTTTTAAAATTAAGACTACAAAGCACGGATTTCCAATTCTTTGGACAGAGAGAGAGAGAAAGGAAAGAGGAGAAGAGGCACTGCCTTTGCACTGGCACAGCACTGTTTGATATTCAGATTAATGATTCATATTGTTTTTACAATATGCCAGATGTCAGATTTAGTTTAGAAAAACGATACCTCTTTTTCTTGGCATAAGTACTAATTCCAATGGATTGGAGCAAAACTTCATCACTTTTTATCCATGTAACATGCTTAAACTCCCCTGCCTTTTATAAAATGGGCATTAGAACTACTGATGGCAATCTCATATGTACTACACACACAAGATTGTGGAGGCAGCTGCCTTCCAAAGCCTTTTCCATCCTTTGCATAGATGATTCCCTGAAAAGGGTTAATGACTTCCCTGAAATATGGCACAACAAGTGCAGATGACATCAGATTTTTTCTGCCATATTGGAGAAGGTGAACCCTGGGGACACATCAAGGGCAGACTGAATGTCACTTATGGCTGTTGCAAAGGGACAAAAGAATAAAAAACAAACACCAGAGATAATGAAAAGTTCCCTTCATATGGTTATACTTTAGGACTGACTATTTCAGAGTACATTTTAGGAAAAGAACAAGAACATATGTCTGGCAGAATCCCCTGAACTCTTTTCATGGGAATATATAACCTGCAGGCCCATTTAATAACAAATGAACAAAATTAAATCAATATTTTTTATATTAGATCGGTTATGCATTTGTTCAGACATTGGACGGCTCGAATTCATGGGGGATTTTATTCGCCTGTAAAAAATAAAGGTACATTTGCTAGTTTGGGGAAAACATTTTGAACCATTCTGATGTGTATGAATGCATGCAAATAATAAAATGGTCAATAGCATGATGCTAGATATTTGGATGGCTTATTAGATTATGAGACAAATCCCATTATTTTCACTGTTTACTCTCAGATAAGTGTAAATAGACCTTCAATTGAGTATCAGAGACACAAACTAACAACCCCTCCTTAGGATTTGTATAGAAGCTGGTAAATTATTGCAAATTCTCAGGGATCAGATAGTCGTATCAATTTTGATATAATTCTTGCCATTTGCCAGTTATGGCCATTAAGATTCTAAAATTATATGGAAGTTCAAAGGGTGATTTCACTAATCCCCACCCCCCCTGTCCTTGTTTGTTAAATAAACCATCATAGGATAGATTCATACTTCAGGATAAGTCATAAGCCATGTTCCTACATCATGCTAATTATAAACAAAATAAACCATGACTTCCTACAATACCTGAACCCTGTTAGTATAAAATCTAGATGCTAGGGCCACATTTATTTTAAAGTGAATATTGCTCCAGGATGGAGTTCTTTAACTCTAACGAAGTTAACTTAAAGCTATTCTTTCAGAAGAAATAGTAATAAGTATGCTTCTTATTTTGGGATTTGTTTATGGTATTGTCAGTGAGCAATATAGAAAAGGCAGAGATTAAGCATCTTTAAGAATTCAATGGATGCATTACTTAAGTCAAGCTATTGGTTCCTAGGAGCAAAGTTGGCCCTTTCTTTTGTATAAACCTGCAACTCTGCATAGCTAGTGGGTGATTCATTTGCTGTTGGCGAGAATTCTTGCCTTACTCACTGCCTGGCTCTGGGACTTCAGCATCCTGTTCTTGGTTTCTATCTGTAGGCATTGTTTAGCGTGTACCTCCTCCTCTTCCCCACTCCAGCTACCATAGGAACATGCAGCCATGATTAGAAACATTGGGGAAAGCATCTGATTGCAGAAATGCCAACATGCTTTCCTTTCATGGTCACAATTTGCAAGAAGGTTTTAAATACAGAAGGAAAGGGAGGTTCTCAGATGGGAAGTTTTCCTCCTGGCAACCACTTGGGTTGTTTTGTAAGCTGCCCAACAACTGCATAGAACCTGACCAGCAGTGGGATTCAAATAATTTAACAACCGCTTCTCTGCCTTAATGGCCAGCTGGGCAGGCATGGCTCGGTGGTCATGTGACTGTGTGGGCATGGCCAACTCAATGTCACTCACATCGATGAGTGCTTTACCTTAGTTGTTACAATATAATAAGGGCTAACCGGAGAGGCAGTTTCTGTAAGCAGGGCAATAAAGATTAGGCTAGAAACAACACTAGAATGTTTCCTTCCTGCCTTCCTTGCAGGATTAGCCCTGTAAAGTGGAAAAAAACAAAAGGAGATTTCTTCCAACAACCGGTTCTCCGAACTACTTAGAAAGTTACCAACCGGTTCTTCCGAATAGGTGCGAACCGGCTGAATCCCACCACTGAACCTGACCTAGAAATGAGAACGGTGGTAAGTCAGAAGCTCAGATAGGTGATGTGGGGTAGGGGACATTGATTGGATGACATGCTTAGCACAACAGGGCAGTGGAGGTTATACAATGATTGGCACTGGATCTATCCAAGCAGCAGGAGGAGATGAAGAGGAAGAAGCTTTGAATTGATTTGGAGGATTGGGGAGGGCAGAAGGCCCCAATTGCTGCTGATTTATTTGAATATATAGGACTGTATTATGTCATGCCTTAAACTACATATTGTTAGGGCTCTGCTCTTTTTTCAATTCTGAACTCTGTTTTGCCGTAAAAAAAAAAAAAAAGCATACAAATACCACAACCTATAAAGTAGTCATTTAATGCTGAATGATTGTGGATACTCTTTTTAATAGGTTTTCAAATTTAGGAATTGCAGCACAAGCTTTTGGCATGATTGTGAAAAATTTAGTTCAAGTCTTCAAAAAGAAATAGAAAGCTTATGTCTTGATTCCCCTGACATGAAAATCAGGCAGAGGCAAAAAAAATTTTATGGCACAATTTATATACTGCAAGAAGACATAGAACAATGGATTTGTTTGCTTCAACAACAACAGAAGTGTCGTTTTGTGGTACAACAGCTTGTCCTAACTTAGAAAGTACATTATCCAGCGAAAGATGCAAGATATGTGGTTCTAAACTTGCCTTTCAAGTTGCTCTATAAGAACAGGAAATCTACTTATTTATTACACTGATATAAACGGCAGCTAAATGTTTACCAGCTCCTTTTTTAAAATGTATGCTCGGGGACTGAAGTTTAAGATTGCAATATTGCATTTAAAACCATTAAGCTGCTGTGATGAAATGCATATTCTATTAGCTTGCTTTTTCAACACTTCCGTTTCCATAAAAAGAAACTGGTCTTTGGTTGATTGATTGATTAATTGATTGATTGATGATTGATCAAAAGGATGAAACAGTGGGCTGATCAACTTGCTTAGAAAAAGCAGTCAAGTAGATAACTCAGGGAAAGAAAAATATAATTAAGCCACCATTTGAACCACTGACCTTTTGCACATCAGGAAAATGTTACCGCTGCCGTGCTTCTGGAAAACAGTTGGTAACTGCTTGCTGATCAGAAAACTGTGTGGTAGCAATCACTGACCCGGGTATCAAAGTGTAGAAGGTTTGCTTTCAAGAAAGGAAAGCAGAGCAGAGCAAACAAATAGGAACACCTGATCCCAGCATAAGCCAGAAAATGCTCTGTTCCTGCAGAGCAGGAAACACCACGGGTAGAGATCTCATGTCCAATGGGTTGGAAGCAAGAAGAGATGAATCTCTTCTTCTCTCCAGAAAAGGTTGGATAGTAGTACTGTACTACTGGTGACAGATAGTGGAACCTGGCACGGTGGCTATGCAGAGGTCGGTCATGCGAATCAGTTTCTATTTCTAAAATAGCTCACTGGGTTATTTGGAGGATAAGGATGGCTGTGCTAATGGGTTTATACATGCTGCTTGGAGTTCCAGAAGGAAAGATGAGATGTAAATGCAATTTGTTAATGAAGTTCTATACTGAGGAAGCAAAAAACCCTGCCATACTCAAAAGAGATTTAGAGATGAGAAGAAAGACATTACAGTTTAGGACAGTGGTGGAATTCAAAATTTTCTACTACCGGTTCTATGGGCGTGGCTTGGTTTGTGTGGCATGGCTTGGTGGGCGTGGCAGGGGAAGGATACTGTAAAATCCCCATTTCCTCCCAATCAGCTGGGCCTCGGGAGGCAGAGAATAGATGTGGGCACAGTCACAGTGATGGGTTTCAAATTTTTTTAGAATCCCTTCTGTAGGTGTGGCCTGCTTTGTGGGAGTGGCTTGGTGGCCATGTGACTGGGTGGGAGCGGCTTGCCAGCCATGTGACTGAGTGGGAGTAGCTTGCCAGCCATGTGACTGTGTGGGCATAGTCAACATAAAATGTGGTGAAACTTACTTAACAACGCTATTGCTTAGCAACCAAAATGTTGGCTCAGGAGCTCTGGCACTGAAGCACGCAAGTCTTAAAGCTGTCAAGTTACAAGACCCTTGCACTCCTAACTCTTTAGAAAAACCTAGGGGTGTTCAACCTTCACAGCTTTAAGACTTGTGGACTTCAACTCCCAGAATTCCTCCTCTCGCTGTTCATCTTGATGTGTGGACGGGCAGGGGGAGGGAGATGGAACCGGTTCTAAATGGTGCTGTAGATTTGTGGAACCTCTTCTATAGAAGAGGTTAGAACTGGCAGGAACCCATCCCTGGCCAGTCAGAGGTGGTATTTACTGGTTCTCTGAACTACTCAAAATTTCTGCTACTGGTTCTCCAGAACTGTTCAGAACCAGCTGAATACCACCTCTGGTCTAGGAATATCTCTCTAGTTGCTTCTGATGTTATTTAACTAAAATGGGAGGAAACACAGACACAATTTTGCAGACACCGGATTCTTTCCCAGTAGATTTGCTACCCAAAAGAAGGCATTGGGAGGCATAAGCATGATCAAAAGCATGCATTCAAATGAAACAAACAAATGTTAAAAAGTTATGATATTTATGTCGTTACTTACCAAGCACATTTAAATTAGATTAAAGTAACCAAAATATCTTTGCAATCCCCAAGGCATGCGACAACTTTTGAACACCCCTAATGTTTGGAAATGGAAAGCTGAAAAATTTGCCACGCCTTATTAAATGCGATCTTTTATTATATTATTATTATTATTATTATTATTATTATTATTATTTATTTATTTTTATTTATTTTTCCAATTTTTTATTTTATCAATTTCATATATACATTCACAATTATATGATCTCATAACTGTTACTAATAATATGTATTTATAACAATTTTTTCCCTACAGTTGACAATATACTTGAAAATTGCTTTCTTACCATCCCATAGATCCATCTTATCTTACAACGGTCCTACTCCTTCTTCCCTCCCTCCCTCTTTCCTTCACTCGTTTCTTCTCTCCTACTCTCCTTCCTTCCCTCCTTCCTTCCCTCCTTCCTTCCCTCCCTCCTTCCCCCTTCCCTCCCTCCTTTCTTCTCTCATTCTCCCCTCCTTCCTTCCCTCCCGCGATCTTATTGAATACCCCCGGGGCAGTAAAATCCTAACGATTAAATAGATGTCACACATTGCTAAGGATTATACGGCATCTGATGACTCCAGATGCCTGAAATCATCCTTCCTAGAAGGTGCTTTGCAAAAATGTTGAGCGTCACTCCCCATTGTGATCACGTTGGCTGGGAAATTATAGGAATTCCAGTCCAAAGCTTCTATGGGATAATATAGGTTGTCCTTGACCTACAATAGTTCATTCAGTGACCGTTCGAAGTTACAACTGAAAAAAAAGGACTGGTTTTTTTACACTTATGACCATTGCAGCATCCCCATAATCAAGTGATCAAAATTCAGCTGCTTGGCAACTGACTCATATTTATCACCTTTACATGGTCCCGGGGTCATGTAATCCCCTTTTGTGACCTTCTGACAAGCAAAGTCAGAGTTCAGGTTAAGAGCCACGGTGGCACAGTAGGTAGAAGGCAGTACTGCAGGCTACTTCTGCTGATCACCGGCTGCCTGCAGTTTGGCAGATCGAATGTCACCAGGCTCAAGGTTGACTCAGCTTTCCATCCTTCCGAGGTGGGTAAAATGAGGAGCCAGATTGCTGGGGGCAAGATGCTGACTCTGTAAACTACTTAGAGAGGGCTAGAAAGCACTGTGAAGTGGTATATAAGTCTAAGTGCTGTTGCTAAAGTCAGTGGGGAAGCCAGATTCAGTAAACAATTGGATTACTAACTCAACAACTGCAGCGATTCACTTACAACTGTGGCAGAAAAGATCGTAAATGGGGCAAACCTCATTGGACAATGTCTTGCTTAGCGAAAGCTAAGAAAGACAGAAAGAAAGAAAGAAAGAAAGAAAGAAAGAAAGAAAGAAAAACAACAACAAACAAACAAACAAACAGAAAGTATGGGTTCAGTTGTGATTGTAAGTCGAGAGTTACCTGTACCTTGGAACTACAGGCTAATACATTGGAATAATACCAGGAGTAGTAACAACAAACAGCAAAAGGGATTAAGAATTCCACCATGGATGTTTCGGGAGTGAGGGGAGGAACTCTAGTGCAGTGCAGGGGTGGGACCAGTTTGGACCAATTTGGGAGAACTGGTAGCTCTGAAGATCAGTTCAGAGAGAACTTGCTTGCTCCCACTAAAGCCCCTCCACTTTACCTACCTTTATTTTCTCAGCTGAGTCGTGCAGCAGAGTGGACTGCCATGCCTCCGCTGTTTTCCTTCCCAAAAAGTAATCCGGAAGGTAAGTATCAGAGGTGGGTTTCAAAAATTGTTCGAACCTACTCTGTGGGTGGCCTCCTTTGTGGGAGTGGTTTGCCGCCCATGTGATTGGATGGGAGTGTTGCCACCCATGTGACCAGATATGAAGATGCCGACGACACTTGTCAGAACCACCTTAAATTACCTCACACACAGCACTGGCATGCATAAGAATATGATGTAAACTTGTTTTTTAAAAGGCATCTTTGGTTTGTGTTAAAACAACTTTAACACACGCAAAGTTCTGATTGCACCACAAACGCAATAGTCATCCTTACCTTTCACAGAGGCACTGAGTTTTATAAATATGAGCATGATAGTGTAGAGTAATCATATCCAAGGACCAGTGGTGGGTTTCAAATTTTTTGGAACCTCTTCTGTAGGTGTGGCCTGATTTCCGGGTCCACTGGTGGAACCTCTTCTAACCGGTTCGGTAGATTTGATGAACCGGTTCTATCGAATAGGTGCAAACTGGTAGGAACCCACCTCTGGTAAGTATTCTCTAAACTGTGTATGCTCATGCTGCGCATATCAGGCACATGAACGAACCAGTTGTTAAACCAGTAGGATCCCATCCCTCCTGCAATGGAACTATAGTAGATCCATGGAAAGATAAATGCTAGCTGGAATAAATCAGTTTAGCATTTCTAGGAGGAAACAAAAGTCTGCAGTGGAGGCAGATGGGGGTTATATTTCTTGCAAACTTTAGAAGGTGCCTCGGAGACCTGTTCTTAAAAAAAACCACCAACCACCCTCGCTTTTGAAAAGTGCGAGATGCTTATACTACCATCTGGCCCTTCAAGAGAAGATGCTTCTTTCCTAATGCTTCCTGAATTAGTACGTGACCAGCAATGTTGTGCTGGTCTTGTTAAACTTACCAAACCTGGGGGTGGGGTGTGGGTGTGGGTAGAAGAAAAGATCAAAGAGATCTCTTGGCCATCTCATAAGGATTACAAAATAAGTGCAACTTCAGTTCCTCTGCCAGAATCCGATCTGGGAATTCTTTTTGTCTATGGATTTTAAAACAAACATTAAGACTACTGTGACATTTTGCCAGATTAAATATCTGTCCCTAAAAGTGAGTGGTTAAAAAAAACACCACGGACCACTTCATCTGTTAAAGAGATAATATTAAAGTTTGCAAATGAGACAGGACTCTAAAGCAGAGGCTGGGCTGGTTTTCACTTAACAGGAAGAGAAGCCCTGGAGAAGAGATTTGGTGTCCTTTGTGGAACAGAAGAAAGTGCTGCCAGATTGAAAAAAAAACAGTGCGGGCAGATGTCCCGCGATAAAGCTGGAATAAGCAAATTTCAAACATTAAAGAATATTTAATTAGTGCGGCCATTCAGGCTTTGAGAATGCTTTTGAAGAAGCTCCAATGATGATACGAGAGCATTAACTCTCATTTATTAAAGCAACATTTCCCCCTGGTTTGGGCAGAAGCCTGAAAGATACGGCTGCTTTAATGAGGAACAGAGACATGTTGTGCTTGGGTGGGATCTGAATAAATTGTTCTGAATCATTTGCCAAGGGTGCAAGTGCTGTTATTTAAGAGTCTAATCTAATAACAAAAAGAAGAATCTAAAATTCACCTACTGTAATCTAAGACCTTGTTTCTGTAGAAGTTAGATGCTGGAAATACTTGGTCCAGAAATGTAACATAAAAAAAAAATCTGTTATTTGTTAGCATATATCGTATTTTTTGGACTATAAGACACACCGGAGTATAAGATGCACCGATTTTGAAGAGGTAAATTTAAAAAAGGGGTTTTGCGCTCTGCAGGCCTCCCAAATCCTCTGCGTACTCATTTTGTGTGAAAAACAGGGCATGCATAGAACCCACCTCTGGCATGGCCTCTGGATTCTACACAGAAGAACATTGCTGACTCCTGCTCTAAACCAAGTGTCTCCAACCTTGGCAACTTTAAGACTTGTGGACTTCAACTCCCAGAGTTCCTCACCCAGAACTCCGGGAGTTGAAGTCCACAAGTCTTAAAGTTGCCAAAGTTGGAGACCCCTGCTCTAAACTATGATCTGTTTAGCTAGATATAATAGCTTTTGTGGGGGGTATAAGGGTATGCTTTTGAGCCAGTTTTGGTTTCTGATGCTGCCTGAACAAGTCCATGCAATTTACTTGGTGAAATTTTTCACAAGTAGCCATTGCTTTCCTCCTAGGGTTGAGAGAGAATGATTGGGCCAAAGTCACCTAGCTGGCTAGAATTCGGGGCCCTGCTGAAACCACTACCCTAAATTGGCTCAATAGCTGTTGTTATCTTTCATTAAAAGTTTGTTGTGGGTAGGGTGGGTGCGTACATGTATTTATACCATTTAATCCCATCTCTGAAAAATCAACAAGCATGAAGAATTTGAGTTGATGAGTATCTCAGTGAATGTTGCAGTACTTTAATTAGATAAGATAAGTAGATGTAATATGACATAGCTTCTTCCAAGAGATTGTGGCCTTTTTGTTAAGCATTTTGAGGAATAAACCAGCGGTGAAATTCTCTGAAATCTGCTACTGTGCTTTGCGCATGAATGCGTGCCTCAGGCGCACCACACAGCACTAAAAAAGTAGCATTTGAAGCCTTCCAACTCTGCAAAGGTAAGTAGAACAGCGAGGGGGGGCGATCCGCTGTGCTATGTGATTTAGATTAGCTAGAAAGCAGGAAATCCAACGATTCTAGCTAATATAAATTGCGTGTCACAGCTGATCGTCACCCAGCTGATTGTCGGAAATACCAATTCGCCCGAACCGGTAGTATGTTTTACTATTGGTTTAGGTGAACCAGTACAAACCACTAGCATTTCACCCCTGGAATAATCATACTTGTATTTGCTTTGGGGTAGATGCTAGCTGGACAGAATTTGATGCCATGAAAGAAAGAGCAGGTGTCTTCCAAACCCCATTTAGGATTCATTTGAATGTGTGAATTCTAAGGAAGAGGGCAGGGTGTTTTTTTGGATGGGTTCACTACCTGAGGATGTGATTCTTCCTCTCTCGGCTAGTTTGAGCAGCCAATGAGGGACAAGGAAATGAGTTTGGGTAACAGGGAATGCTTCTTTGTAGGTGGGGTGATGTTGCTAGCTTTGAAAGAGGAAATGGCATACCTCCTGGAGAGACTGTCAATCTTGATTAAGATAATTATCAGTCCATCAATCCCCAAATCCCTTTTTTAGGGAAAGTTATTGAGAAAGTGAGAGATGGCAGTTATGGAGGACACTAAATGGGGCAGATAATTTGGAACCACTTCCATCAGTATTCAGGTCCAGGCATGAGATGGGGAGGAAACTGCACCGTTCATTGTTGTGCATGGTCTATGGTAGGATTTAAAGAGGAGGTCAGCACCCCTAGATACTGATCCAAAACACAAAAAGAAAAGGTAAAAGCCACTCACCTGTAATTCACATTTAAGTAAAATAGGCACTTACTTTAGCTATGCCAGATAATTGTATATAAATTACAGATACACCGTCAGTACATGGTTTGCAAATATAATCAAACAGCCTTTCAGAAAGAGCAATTTGAGGGAAGCTTTTACCTATTTTCCTCTCCAAAGATATTATTACTGAGTGTTTAAATCTCATTTTATATTTTTCTAGTGACTGGCTAAAGCAACCTTCCTAGGGTGACATTTCTATGAATAAAACTGGGATGTTTTAATTTGCATATTTTCCTATTCTTATACTCCATAACTCAAGAATTCCTGCAGACACAATTAGGACACAGATAAAGAGCTACTAGTGCTACTATAAGTGCACTGTGTACTAAAAGGGATGCAGTGGCTCAGTGGGTAAGATGCTGAGTTTGTCGATAAGAAAGATTGGCAGTTCGGTGGTTCGAATCCCTAGCGCTGCGTAACAGAGTGAGCTACCGTTATTTGTCCCAGCTTCTGCCAACTTAGCAGTTCAAAAGCACATAAGTCTTCAGACAGCGCTGGCTCTTCGGCTTTGAAATGGAGATAAGCACCTCCCCCTAGAGTTAGGAACTACTAGCACATATGTGCGAGGGGAACCGAGCCGAGGTGGCGCAGTGGTTAAATGCAGCACTGCAGGCTACTTCAGCTGACTGCAGTTCTGCAGTTCGGCTGTTCAAATCTCACTGGCTCAGGGTTGACTTCCATCCTTCCGAGGTGGGTAAAATGAGGACCCGGATTGTTGTTGGGGGCAATATGCTGACTCTGTAAACCGCTTAGAGAGGGCTGAAAGCCCTATGAAGCGGTATATAAGTCTAACTGCTATTGCTATTGCTATTGCTATTTACCTTAAGTGCTACTAAGTCTTCACTGCTCTGTAGCAGCCATCCAGGTGTTTGCAACTCAAAGTAAAAGTCCTAAGCAGAAGAAACAGCCATAGTGGAAGCTGTTTCCCCCACTGTGGCTTACGCAAGGCTCTTGCCATGGCTGACATGCTGGGCTGCCTTCCTGGAAACTCTGACATTTCCCTAGTCTTGGGGGTATCCCTTGCATCTATCACCCGGAGCAGTGAATGTGGTTACCACAAATATTTTTCTAGTCCATTTTCCTTGTGACATTTTGGATTCCATAACTCCCAACCAATAATAGCTATTGACAATTATCTTGGGATTAAACAAGAAACCAGACCATTTGAATGACCAATCAACAGGGGTTAGATTTTGTAATTAGTTGCTGAAGCAGAGAGCTGAAGTCTCAGTCAGGTCCTCCATTTAAGCGGGATAATTGGTTTAAACTGATTGGTTGCCTGGCTGACAGCCTGCCTATAAAAGGAGAGTTGAAACAGCTGGTGTTTAGTTGAAGATCACTCACTGTCGTTTCATTCAACCCCAAATCCAACAACAAGAGAACCAATCAGCTGCTCAGAATTTAAATATAGCTCCAAATGAACAACCAATCACTCCACCAACTGACCACACTGGCGCACAAGACATTTATAAGCCAAAGGAGAAAAATCCTGATGATGATGTGACCTATTCTGGCAACAAAACATTCAGAAACTAAATTGAAACAAGCTTGGTGTCAGCACCTCTCCATTAAATAATTAGGAAAGAAAGACCACGAGACTCCATGTGTGGAAATCAAGTGTACTTTTACTAATTAAAAATGATTAAAGGCATAGCAAAGCGAAATCTGAATATTTAGGCGCGAAAGTGATTGATATATAGAATAGCCCATTCCCCACCCCTTGGCATCACAGTTACAGTCCAATCATAATTCTCCCAAGTGTCAGGTGCAAGATAACTTCAAAAGGCATCACGAAGATGGAATGTCGGTGCCGTTAGTCCTGGCGGGAAACTCCCACGCATGCGTAGTCCGATCAACCGGTGAACTCCAGAACCTTCCTCCAGCACAATGAGTAACCCCTCCCAATACCATGCCCTCCCTCCCCGTTTCATGGCAGCCGAAGCAACAGCAAAGCAGAGGCTGACACTTGGAGAGCAAACCACTGCCCAAATCTAAAACAGGAGCTGCAAGTATTTTCTATTATTTTAAAGGAAATACTATTTTGAATTGCGTTAAATGTCTGGTGACAACAGAAAAATAATTTCAACTTCTTTCGAAATACACCCCTTCCCCCAATCTATTACAATACTGGTGGGCTTCTCTTCCAAGTACTGTTGAGATTCTGAGCCTGCTTGGCTTTCTTGCGACCACAAAGAGTGACTAAGGATTTGAAAATCCAACATAACTGGAAGATCATAGATGGATAAGTTTATTTAATGTAATTGGTGGGTTGTTGGGTTTTACAATCTCTATTCTTGATCACCCTTAAATCCTTTGATGTGTAGGTATTACAGATGCAATATTCACTTGTTTCCTTTTTTCCCCTTGCAATGGGAAGATATTTGCAGCTGATGAAAGAAATGTCCTTCTGGGTTCGGCTCCAAGTGGGGAAAAAGACACTGGAGACATGGAGGCTGCTTGGAAAGATGGTTTATTGTTGGACAGGGCCACATGGCTTGAGCCCTGAACAGAAAGGGGATCACATGCTTCAATGTTGGTGGAGAAGAAGAGAAGGGCTGAGGGAGGGGCTTGCTGGGCTTTTTATAACCTGTTCAGTCCCACCTCTCTGTTTCCTGTTCTTGTGTAAGAAATGTATTCTGATTGGTTGTCAGACTCCCATGGGGCCATGCAGGGGCAATTCTCCAGGCTGTGTTTTGAATCCAGGTTTGGTTGAGTTCTCAGATGCCACGTGGTCAGTTGGGGCCAATATTATCATGCTTTCCTGTGGCTGGAGTGGAGAAGTCTTTATTATGTAAAGTGGACTAGCTTGGCCTTCTTAATGGCCCATTAACAAAGTGGGGATGGGCAGGAAGCTACAGGCAGCAATTCTGTCTTTTAAAACATGTTTCTTTCCTTTCACATCCAGAGAAATATTCTGCCTTTTCAATATTTCCTAGGATATTTCATTTTTCTGGGTGATAACTTCCTACACAGCGACTGTGCGAAGGTGTATGAAATATAAATATATACTTTTTGATTTGGTCCCTAGGATTGCCAGAAAGGGCAGAGCTGTGAACCCTTACCTCACTAGATTTTGATGTAACTTTGAAATGGCTCACTGCATATCAATCCAGTTCAGGCTGGATTGCCGTTGTCAACAATGGGAGGGTATTTTTTTAAAAAAATCTGGTCCAATCAATCTATCTAGATTTTTAATAAGCTGCCTTCCATGTTTTGAATTTCAAAGCTTGTCTTCCCCCCTCCCCTCCTCCTCCCTCTAGCCTCCTCCAGCCAGCCAGTCCTTTGCAATCTTAACCTTTTTCCTGCCCTTCCACCTTCTCTCCTTTGCAAGGACACAATCTCTCCTTCCAAGGAGAGGCTTTGCACTGCTTGTGTGAGCAGCTGACAAAGAGAACAAGGCATTTCTTAGCATTTCAATGTTGGGCTGCTTCTGGTTTGGAGAGTGGCTGGTGCACCTGTTGTGATAAGCAGACTCTCTTCACAGCTCAACTGAAAAGAGACCACGTTGACCCCCTTCCTGCCAACTCCCCCCTTTTTTGTGAATGCTAATAATTAAGTGAAAGGGACTAAGCATGATGGATTCTTGAGCCACAAAAGAGAGAGAGGGGGGGGGAAGGGAGGGAGGAAGGAAGGGAGAGGGAGAGAGAGGGAGAGAGGGAGAGGGAGGGAGGGAGGGAGGGAAGGAAGGAAGGAAGGAAGGAAGGAAGGAAAAGAAAAAAGAAAGGAAAAGTTATGTTTCTTTGGCCTAAAGAAGAGGGGTGGGGAAAGGAAAGGGGAAAAATAAAACTCTTCTCAACTGTTTTGTAAGAAACTCAGAATGGAAGTTTATTGTGCAATAAAAAGAGAATGACCGGATAATCACAGTGGATTTTGCTTCTCCCCCCCCCCCCCCCCCCAAGAAAAAACCCCATAATTTGTCCTGTTCTGTACCATTCTTTATGTTTCTTTTCCCTTATCTGGCTGTGCAACACAGCTTTTTTTTTTTAAGTCATCAGGGTTCCTCCCTTCCAGCCAAAACATCCCTCTGCTATTTACAAACGCAAGTTTTGTTGTGTGTGTGTGTGTGTGTGTGTTGCCTCGCAGTGGAACCAAGGTCTTCGCGGCTGGGGCCTTCTCAGAACGAGCGTGGCCCTTGTATCCAAAGTGTGCAAACTTCACGAGGCGCAGCAGCCCTCCAAGTTCACCTGTGTTGTCAGTCAGTCGGTGTGTCAACTTGAAGACAAGGCAAAGCATAAACTCTGGAATGGTGACAAGTGCATTCACTTGGGCTAAGAAAAGGCAGGGAGATGAAGAGAGGAGGAGGGGGAGGGGGATAAAAAGGCCGAGGAGGCGATGCAGCTGCCAGCACAATGCAAGCAGAGGCTTTGGCTGATGTTCAAAGCCACTCAAAAAAACGAGTGTTTCAATTTAATACCAAATTAAAAGCAGGCAGAGTTGTGTAGCACAGGATAAAGATTATGCATTAATACTTCCCCCCCCACACACACACCTCCGACATAATCCAAATGATCACACTAAAATAAATAGAAGTTAAGCTTTCTATTCCTTTCCACCATTAGCTCTTTTTTCCTTTGCTTAAAAAACACATCCTTGAATTGGATTTTTCTTTTCTCTTTTTTCTTTTTGTTTGGTGGAGAGAGGCTAGGATGGATGGATGGATGGATGGATGGATGGATGGAAGGAAGGAAGGAAGGAAGGAAGGAAGGAAGGAGAGGAATATTTAATGCATAGATTCCCCATACTTATTTTCCTTAGGATTTCACTTTCCCTTTATGTGTGAAGCTTTGTTTTTATGTTCATCTCTTGATTCCAGCAAAAACTGAACTGTAATTAAAACTTCTGCCTCAAAGTATGAAGGTGACCATCCCAGAGGAGCTAAGGAAATCCTGCAGACTGTGTAGACTCCAATTGTTTTCTAGGATTTTCAGGGCCAATATTTACATTAGATCAAAGAGTAACCATAGAATTTAATGAATTAGATTAGTTGGCAGAATTAGCCTGCAATACCGCATTCAAATCCAAATATGCACAGTGTGTGCAGTGTATGTTGTTCTACTTCCTGATGTAACTTGCAAGCAATAGAGCTACCTAGAGTATATGATTACAGTGAGCATTGTATTTGGTGCATAAATAGTCTCTTGAGGTAAGGATCATAATAAATGAAATTATGTGGTTCATTAAATTGGCTATAATATTCTAAGCCATAAACCATGTTTTCCAAATTGCAGGTGTCGTTAAGTCAAAGCTAAGCAATCAACATTACCTTAAGGTGTGTAATGTGTAGTAAACTCAGTACATACACTTGTTGAGGGCATCATAGATGAGCCAAGGTGGCGCAGTGGTTAAATGCAGCACTGCAGGCTACTGCTAGATCAGCAGTTCAGCGGTTCAAATCTCACCGGCTCAGGGTTGACTCAGCCTTCCATCCTTCCAAGGTGGGTAAAATGAGGACCCAGATTGTTGGGGGCAATATGCTGACTCTCTGTAAACCGCTTAGAGAGGCCTGAAAGGCCTATGAAGCGGTATATAAGTCTACTGCTATTGCTATTGCTATTGCTATTGCTATTTGGGCATCAACTCCATGGGGGGAGCACACAACATAAAAAATTCCATGCAATTTCATCATGCAAATGATGCCAACTATGTAATTTGCATCATTTGTGCAACGACACGATGTGCTTAATGATATTATGGCATCTATGTTATGTCTAAGCATGGTGCCTTTCTTGGGGTCAGGTCAAAACAGCTTGGAGCTTGAGGAATGACATATCTTCTTGATGAACAAGAAATTTCAAGAAAACCTTGAGTGGAACTCAATCACTTTGAGAGCCTACAATTTTTCCTTAATTGATTAGATTGTATAGGCAAAGCAGGGAGCAGAGGCTCAAGTAATTAGGGCAGATATCTAAAGCTCTATCAACAATATGTTTCAATCCCAACAATTTCATTGATTATTTGGATAAATTGCCAATGACTATTTCAGAACTTCTGAAAGAAAGAAAAAATATTTATTTATAGTAATGACTGAATATACAGACACAGACACAGACACACACACACGTCATTTCTATAAACAAACACACACACACACACACACACACACGTCTCAAACCATTTTGCATCATCTTGCATTTGTACTTTTCTAAAATGATATGAATCTGGTAGATGTTGAAACCAAGCCATTTCTAGTATGCTGTAAAAAGAATGAATATTTCACATGGCTATCTAAGCAAAGATGTCTCTTAAGTTTGAACAACTGAATTAATTGGATGCTAAATTATGCTCGGTTATATAAATTGAAGGATTTCTAGATGAGATGGTAGAAAATTGTATTTTCTTCTCTAGTGCCAGCTATTGCTAAATTTGGCTCTGAACAAAGAATATATCTCGTCTTCCCCAGACATATTGAGATCAAAATCTATATTAATAAATTCAAAACAGACTTCCCAGACTCTATGATCCAGCATTAAATTAAATATGACTCTGCAGAAATCACCCAGTGGATATTTGGATAGTTTGCCTGAAATACTGATTTACATGCTGAATTTCCTTTCCTTCTATTTTATTCAGGTTGATAAGATAATAACCCGGTTGTTAAATGAACCTGATTCCCCATTGACTTTGCTTATGAGAAGGTCACAAAAGGTGATCACGTGACCTTGGTTCGGTTGGAACGGGGCCGGTGGCGTCCTCATGCACGCGTGCGGCGCACGCATGCGTACTAGCGTCTGTGCGATGCTCCAGCTGCTCCTGGAGGATCGCGCAGGCGCTGTATGCGTCCTGCGCATGCGTGGAAGCGCAGAACTCGTCAAAACCGGGTAAGGAGCGCGGGCGGGTGGGCCAGTCGCCGTTCCCGGAAGTTACTTACTTCCGGGTTTGCCGACCAACCGGTTCGCAGGGACCGCCGCGAGCCGGTTGAAACCCACCCCTGGTGAAGACCCATGGAGCCCCTTGACATCTGTTCACTTCTGAGCTGATGGGATCCTACATGCATTGGTTTCTCTTGCTGGGATTTTCATAGGGAGGTACACAATATCGGGGCCAAGGCTGGCACTGCTACTGTGCTGTCGTTCTATGTCTCGCACAGAACATGTGAAGGAGAAGGATAATACACGGACTTAAATTTGGGGGAACATTGAACATTTCTGATGAAGTTAGAAATGTGATTCTACTGAGATTACAACCGTGGCTTCTCCTGCTTGTTCTCTTCTTCCTTCTGCCTGCTTTCTCTCTTCCTTAGTATAGCAAGCAGGGACCAAGGTTTGCAGCCCATTAAAGAACAAGGAGGAGGTAACTATTGACTGAAGTCCTTTCCCATGGCAAGTTTTTGGATTGTAATCTTATTGGAATAGGCTTTGTACCCCTTGTAGCAATAGCAATAAAACGTAGACTTAGATACCACCCCATACTGCTTTACAACACTCTCTGGGTGGTTTACAATGCCAGCAGGTTGCCCACAACAACCTGGGTCCTAGTTTAAGGATGGAAAGCTAAGTCACCTCAAGCTTTTCAGGATCGAATTCCAGGCTGTTGGGGAGGGTTTGCCTTCAATGCTGCATTCTAACCACTGTGCCACCAAGGGCTCTCTTGTACAATTATACATATACATTGAGTGGTTTGGCAAAAAGGTGCCAAACCACTATGTCACTAAAAGGGGCTATGCCGCTAAAAGAGAAACATGTTTGTTGGACTTAAGGAATTCCAGATTCAAGTGCAACCACTGAAAAGCCTAGAGGTGGTTGCCAATTATGTGCAGAAGCGTCCGGGTGGGTGCATGGGTGGCAACACCACTACTGCCAGTTCTGCAGCAACCCACTTCTGGAAAGGCTGCCTATCGGACTCCGGATGCGCTTCAAGGTGCTAGTCGTTACTTTTAAAGCCCTACATGGTATCGGACCTGGGTACTTGAGAGACCGCCTCATGCCAATTACCTCCCTTCGACCAATTAGATCCCACAGATTAGGCCTCCTCCGGATTCCATCAGCTAGCCAGTGTCGACTGTCGACCACCCGGAGGAGGGCCTTCTCTGTGGCTGCTCCGGCCTCTGGAACAATCTCCCCGTGGAGATTCGGACCCTCGCCACCCTCCAGGCTTTCCGCAAAGCCGTCAAGACCTGGCTGTTCCGGCAGGCCTGGGGCTGATGAGTTCCCAGCCCCACTCGAATTTGTTATGACTGTTGATGAGTTTTTAATCTGTTTTTTTGTATTTTGTTGTTGTCTTGTTTGTTCTCTTTGTATTCTCCCTTTCCCTATCGGTTGTTAGCCGCCCTGAGTCCCTTCGGGAATAGGGCAGCATACAAGTTTAATAAAATCAAAAATCGAAGCTTATTGTGCAGGAAGTAAACCTAGACAATTGTGATAGATTTACCCAATAGTCAAACAAACCCCTGGCTTAATGTTTGTGAGAACACAACAAGTGTTTTAGAGAGAGTAATTTATAGGATTGTGAGGTGGTTTGTGTGTTGTTGTTGTTTTTTTTGGGTTTTTTTTTTTTTGGACTGGACTGTTCTCCCTTTAGTGGCTGCTTGAAAAGCAGAAATGTTAACAAGCAGAAATCCTTTCAGGAAAACAAGAAAGGAAGAAAGCCGGTGATCTTATTGCCCAGTGAGATTTGCTAATGCTGCCATTAGCGCGGCCTGTTAAAGTAAGCATTTCTATTGAAAAGGCTTTCAAATGTTAACTAGAAAACGAATACTGAAATGGATACATTCAAGGACATTTACTTTTAACAGAACATTCCTTTTCCCCCCCCCCCTTCAAGAAAAACAACTTACCTATTAGTTTTTTCTTCCTGCACACCTTGTAGGATGGGGCTGATGGATTGATTTCCATATGTAGCCCTTATTTGTTATCGGAACTCCATATGTGAATAGATCCAAGGGCGAGATTAGTTTTCCCCTTTATTGTTAGGGGCAAGGCACTGAGTTCATTAAATCTCTCTGATCTGCTCCACCACCTGCTCCTCTCCTCTCTTGAACCCTGAAGACCTAGCCCATTTATTTGCTTCTTTCCCTAATTTCCCCTCTTTCTTTCCTTTCCTTTTTTTCTCTTTCACTTCCACAGCCTTTTCTTTCAACCAACGTCACTGACATTTGGGCTTTGCTTTTTACTTTATTTTTAAACATGGGGTTTTCAGATCGAATGCTTCTTTGGTGGTGAACCTTTCCATTTAGAAAACCCCTTGCCTGATTCTTGGAAACAGACTAAATATTTTTGATCTAGTTCAGGGGAACCCAACCATGGCAACTTTAAGACCCATGGACTTCAATTCCCAGAATTCCCCAGCCAGCTGGGAGTTAAAGTCCACAGGTCTTCAAAGTCTAGTGTGTGTGTGTGTGTGCGCGCGCGTGCGTGCGCACACACACCAGAGTGGGTTCCTACCAGTTCGCACCTATTCGGTAGAACCGGTTCGTCAAATCTACCGAACCGGTTAGAAGAGGTTCCACCAGTGGACCCGGAAAGCAGGCCACACCTACAGAAGAGGTTCCAAGATTTTTTGAAACCCACCACTGGTCCTTGGATATGATTATTCTACACTATCATGCTCATATTTATAAAACTCAGTGCCTCTGTGAAAGGTAAGGATGACTACTGTGTTTGTGGTGCAATCAGAACATTGCGTGTGTTGAAGTTGTTTTAATGCAAACCAAAGATGCCCTTTAAAAAACAAGTTTACATCATATTCTTATGCATGCCAGTGCTGTGTGTGAGGTAATTTAAGGTGGTTCTGACAAGTGTCGTCGGCATCTTCATATCCGGCCACATGGGCGGCAAGCCACTCCCATCCGGTCACATGGGTGGAAAGCCACTCCCACAAAGGAGGCCACACCCACAGAGTAGGTTCGAACATTTTTGAAACCCACCACTGGCGCGCGCGTGCGCACACACACACACACGTATATTATATTATATTGCATATATGTGCCAAAAAAAAAAACCTGTGGTTGAGGTTTGACAGATATATCAAAGATCACTTCAAATCTTTGCTTCTTTTTTCAGGTTGCTTGTCCAGAACATAGCAAATTGGGGGAGAGAAAAAAGGGATTGAAAGGACAAACGAAACAAGCAAAGTAACTTTTCTTCACGATTTTTATGCCTTTGTGACAGTGAGTGGATTCCTGCCAAGTCCTGAGTTTAAATTTGAGTCCAGTTCATTGTATTGTTTATAACAATTTTATTGAATATTACAGTTAGACTATAGAAACTAATACAAACTAAGAGAGAGAGAGAAAAAGCCGAGAAAAGTGATTTGGTTGGCAAAATTTTAGTCAGCAAGGTCTGTTAAAGATTAACAGAGATAATTATACATCTATTTTAACCCTGGACAAATAAATCAACTTTCTATTCCTTCCTTTACTTCTAACGACCCTAATCTCAAATCCTTTCGAATAATGTTTTCTTTTCAAATGTTCTTTATTCTTTTCATATATTCCTGAAAGCTTTAGCATGTCAATTTTGTAAATCCAATGCAGGAAAGTTAGCCAGGTCACTCTGTAGGTGTGTTACTTGTAATATGTCAGTTTGAACCAACTTTTGGATCGGTCTCAGTCACGTTAGATAAAACATGTTCTTCCTCCAAGACTCCTTTTAAAGAGTTGATGAAAGAAATGTCCTTCTGGGTTCAGCTCCAAGTGGGGAAAAAGACACTGGAGACATGGAGGCTGCTTGGAAAGATGGTTTTAATGGTGGACAGGACCACATGGCTTGAGTCCTGAACAGAAAAGGTGATCACATGCTTCAATGTTGGTGGAGAAGAAGAGAAGGGCTGAGGGAGGGGCTTGCTAGGCTTTTTATAACCTGTTCAGTCCCACCTCTCTCTTTCCTGTTCCTGTGTAAGAAATGTATTCTGATTGGTTGTCAGACTCCCATGGGGCCATGCAGGGGCAACTCTCTGAGCTGTCTTTTGAATCCAGATTTGGTTGAGTTCTCAGATGCCATGTGGTCAGTTGGGTAAAGTTCCTTAATCCCATCCCCCCTGCAGCTCAAGTGGAGAAGTCTTTATTATGTAAAGTGGACTAGCTTGGCCTTTTTAATGGCCCATTGACAAAGTGGGGATGGGCAGGAAGCTGCAGGCAGCTATTCTGTCTTTTAAAACATGTTTCTTTCTTTTCATATCCAGGGAAATATTCTGCCTTTTCAATATTTCCTAGGATACTTCATTTTTCTGGGAGAGGGCTGGATGATAACTTCCCACAGAGTCTAACAAACCCTTTAAAAATTAACTTGTGGATACAATGTTCATCAATGTCCTTCAATATATTCACCGTTCAAATATTTTGCTCCATTCTGAATTAGTAAACCAAATTTATGTTTTTTTTCTCCTTTTAATTCACATTAGTTTGTTTTTGAACTCAGCCTTTAACTGCCCAAGCCTCAAAGCCCCATTGTATAACTTTTTTTAGTTTTAAGAATTCAAAACAACATTTCCCACTGGAAAGAAACTCACCTGGGGTTTTAGCTTTTAGTGGAGTTATCTTCAGTTCCCCATTTCTTTACCCAGAGGTGGATTTAACTTATTTTAAAGCAACCTCACTACTATGTCAACAAGTTTGTTGGCTTAATCAAATCTGTGGCTGAAAGGAATATCCCAGGTGGGGATTATGTCCCCCGGATGGAGTGAGGAGACAAGTTGCTTGTGTACAGAGTTTGAACCGGATGGTAATCCCAAGAAACAAACAAAATTTCTGAAGGCCCAAGACAGAGCCAGAAAAGAGAAATGGCTGTAAAGATGACGGTAAAGGTTTCTCCAGTCCAGTCATATCTGACTCTAGCGGGTGATGCTCATCTACATTTTTAGCCAAGAGAGCCAGCACTGTTCTTCTCTGGTTATATAGCTAGCTAGCATGATTGTATACTGAGGTGCCAGGAAGGCTCTTACCTTCCCACTGAAATGGTACCTATTTATCTACTCATATTTGCATGTTTTTGAACTGCTAGGTGGGCAAGAGCCAGGGCAAGTAAGGGAGTTCACCCTATTGCGCAGTGCCCAGGACTCAAACCCAGTCTGTCAGCTTTCTATCTGACAATCTCAGTGTCTCTAACCACTGAGCCATCGTGCCTCCTGGTCTAGGTGTGTAGAAGAACTTTACCTACTTCAGCAGGAAAGGTTGGTCCTATGTCCAAAAATTGGACTCATTATCCATACCATCAAGAAAACATTCTACCATCAATGTGGAATCCATAGCTTGTCTCTACTTCAAGGACAATAAAATATAAGAAATTCACCCAGACCAATTAGATCTGAACTTAGACTTTTGAAGCATGATCTTCTATCACATGATTTATACTCATATCCCTTTGTACTAGAAGAAGTGCAAAGGGGGCTAGATTCTTTACAAAATGGTAAAGCTGCAGGATTTGATGGCGTGTACCCAGAACTCTTGAAGAACTGTGGACCAGCAGCTAAAGGTTGATTTGCCTCCTTTTTGAGTTCCGTACTGTACTCAGGAGAGCTGCCTCCTATATTCAAAATTATTGCAATTGCAATTATTGCAATTTTGAAACCAGGGGACGATGATCCAAACCTTCCCCAAAGTTACAGGCCAATTGCTCTTTTCTGTGTCACCTACAAACTTTTAGAAAGACTTGTGTTAAAGACAATGGTCCTAGCAGTAGAATCTGTAATCCAAGCAGCAGAAGCTGGATTTCACTCCAGTCCTTGCGCTAACGTCCTACCTAGAGAATGGATTTCGAAGGAAAATGAAAAATGCCTCTGTTTTTCTTGACTTCTCAGTGGGCTACGATACTATTCGAGAGAGAAGGACATCTCAAATTAATCAAGGTTATACCCTGCCTTAACACCAGGGTTTGGCTGCTGTGGGTTCACAAAGGTTCAGGTGATCCTCTAGCTAAGGATCTGCCCAGTTAGTGAACCTGCAAATCTCACCCCTGGCTGGTAGATATCACGAGTTGAATAACGGTCTACCACTAAGATCACCGCTCTTTTTAATTTGTACATCCATGACTTCCCTGAAACTGTTTCTTGGACAATTATGATATCAGTCTGACAGCCCAAAGAACCAATCTCAGCGATACAGAGGAAATCCTCTCTCAAGATCTCCAAAAGGTGGGTGGCTGCTTCAGAAAAAAATGGCTCCTCCAACCAAGCCTAACAAAAACAGAAGCAATAGGTATGCAAATTACCAGCCTTCAGTGAAGTTTCCAGAACTCTATTTACAATGTAATAAATCTCTGTAATACCTGGGGGTAACATTGGACAGATCACTAACCTTCTCTCAGCACCTGGAAAAACAGCTGCAAAACTGAAAAAACCACAACAATTTACTGAACAAATTGATTGCAACATCCTGGGTACTATGCTAACACCCTACGGACAACAGCCTTGGTTTTGGTCTATTTCACAGCTGTGCCAGTGTATGGCTTAACAGCACCAACACCCACATGATTGATGTCCAACTCCACCAGAGAATGCATATCATCTCTAGCATATTTTATCTCACTCCTATAGTATGTACTGGTTACCAGTATTTAGCAATATCATGTCACCCTACATTAGAAGACAACAGGCTATCAATTGGCATTGGTCAAGAATGCTCAACAACAAGGCCCTCCTTATTGAGCAGGACTATATACAGTCCATCACAAGATTGAAATCCCATAGGTCAGCATTTAACCCTGAGCATGCCTGAAGACAGGAATGATCCACCGCACTTTCTTGTGACCTGATCATTAGTGATCCCTCTACCACGCCATCTGGTTTCAACCTCCCTCACTCTGTCTGAACAAAATTGGACAGAATTAGGTGTGATTCTGGAAGAATTGCCCTCTGCCCTATATCAGTGTGGATGGAAAGATCTTCCTTGTTAAGATTGTGATGCTGATGTGCAAACTGTTGAACGTATTGTGCAAGATTGTCCACAACGTGCATTCTCTGGTTCCCTATAAGATCTGCAGGGAGCAACCCCAGAGGTGATTTATCTGGATGGCTGAATTGGACATGCAGTTATGTAGCCACTGCCATACTCCCACAGATGTTTTATATATAATTATGTGGATTGTGTCTATATGTTACGTCTCTTTTGTCATGTTCTCATCATATGCTAAATAACTACTATGTCATAATAAATCGTGCAGATGGCTATCAAGCTGAGATGTTACACAATTACGCTGTTACATTGTGTTTTAGCCCTCACTGAACAAACACGGCCAGAAAAAGACAGACAACTGGCCACAGCTATGATTTCAGAGACAATGTGAGTACTTGAAAATGGCTGGTGTTTGTAATTTGACTCAAAAGTGAAATGCAGCCTTTATATTATTCAGTCAGCTATTGAATTTTGTTTAAGGGAATTTAATATATTGCCATTTTATTGTTTGTATATTGTTGTACAGTATTGTAAAGCATTATATATTGTAAGCTTCTGGCAATATCTGTTGGTGTATCTATCTACCTACATTGCAATTTTGGCTAAGGTAGGTATGTTCTTGCATTTAATTTTTTTTTGGTACTGCACTAATTGCTCAACAGCAGTGCATGCTTTAAAGGCCATTTAATTTTTTAGAAGTTGATGGGCCAAGATAAATTGTCATTATTTAAGCCTATGGGGGTGGTATGTTGGGATGTGACTTTATCTGCAGAGTTCATACAGTATAGCATTTGATCGAGAAAAATATTGGAGTAATATTCTTTCCTAACAATTCTGCAGGTAGCAAATGGCACTTTCATAGTATTGATCAAATAATTTATGTAAGAACCAGAAAAAAGAAGAGATATGATGGGCTCCTTTAAATGTTCCTCAATAATGCTGAATAATTGTCAAATTATATTTCAAGCTGTTATGGATATGCTTTATTAATCTTTACAATGACTTCAGTTATTCCCATCCTAGCCTGCTTCTCGTTATTTTATTTACAAAAACGACTGTGGTTTGTTAAAATATGAGTGCAGAATAATAGGATAATACATTTTTATGAGAAGTGTATACTCTATATTGAATCATTCCAGAATTATATAGGCTTCCCAAGTGTCTCTGAATAGCTAGCACAGCAGTTTAACAGTCAATAAAATCATTTCACTTAAAATGCTGGAGCCAGCTAGAGTGAAACTTACATGTAACAAGATGAGCAGCAACGAAGTCTTAACATATCTAATTGCTTTTAAAACATGGGCCAAAGGAAATGTCTTTACAGGTAATTCTCAACCTACGACCAGAACGGAGACCAAAATTTCCGTTGTTGTGAGACATTTGTTAAGTGAGTTTTGCCCCATTTTACGACTTTTTCTTGCCACATTTGTTAAGTGAATCACTGCAGTTGATAAATTGTTAAGTGGATCTGGCTTCTCCGCTGACTTTGCTTGTCAGAAGGTTGGAAAAAAGGGGATCAGATGGCCTTGGGACACAGCAATGGTCGTAGGTTTGAACCAATTACCAACCCTCTGAATTTTGATCACATGATTGCAGGGATGCTTCAAAGTTCATAAGTCATTTTTTCCAGTGTCGTCGTAACTTTGAACAGTCACTAAATGAACTGTTGTAAGCCAAAGACTACCAGAATTCAGATGTAATTCTTCTTGGGAACATCATCCATACTTAGGATATCACAAATAAAATCTTATCTTTACTTTTGGGAGGGCACAAGCAAACCTGGCTGGATCTTCTCCTTCGTATTCCCTAAAGTTGCATCGTACCATGCATTACTTCTCTGACTTTTCCTTACTCCATACTTCTTAGATGAAGAATAAAGTTCTTCTTTCATTGCTCGCTCAGAATGGTGAGATAAATTGGCTGAATCCCTTAACGCTGGCACCATTCCAATGCATTAAAAAGATAAAAACTTTTTAAAAGTCGAGTAGCATTCCCAATGATTTGATAGGCATCAATACTTAAGTGTATGGTATTTCCTTCTGTAAGTTTTAACTTCTGGTGGTATCCCAATCTAGGAATAACACATTGGTTCTTTGTCCAGCTAAGTTGGATAAGTAATGTGAGCTACTGAAAGTTCCAAATTCTAAACTGGATGTTATTAGAACAGGTGATGCACCTGATTAAGTTGGTTAGAGATTCTAGGCTATGGAAGCGGTGAAAAGGAGTAAATTCTCTTCAGTGCATTACAAGTATCCTCGACTTATAATTTTTCACTTAGTGACCATTCAAAGTTACAACAGCACTGAAAAAAGTGACTTATGACCATTTTTCACACAACCATTGCAGCATCTCCCTGGTCACGTGATCAAAATTTGGGCTCTTGGCAACCAGCTGATAGGTCCTGCGATGAACTTTTGTGACCTTCTGACAAGCAAAAATCAACGGGGAAGCAAGATTCACTTTACAACCGGGCTACTAACTTAACAGGTACAGTGATTCACTTAAACAATTGTGTCAAGAAAGGTTGTAAACGGGGCAAATTTACTGAATAACTGTCTTGCTTAGCAAAGGAAAAATTGTGGTCATAAGTTAAAGGCTACCTATATTTATTATTTTTTATTATTCTTATTTGCATGCGGTTTTGAAATGTAGTCATTTTAATATACAATCACAATATTTGTTATTTAAAAGAATTATTCTAGATCACGTGTGTCAAACTCGCGGCATCACATTGCCATCACATGACGTTCCGTGACATTTTTCCTGTGCTGCCCTGCAGTATATAGCTAGCTGTAGGAATTAAGAACTGTCTCCTTTAAGAAACTACCTCATGGGAAATGTAGGCAGAAACTGCCTTATGGGAAATGTAGTTCCTTGACATGTAATCCATCTCTGTTTATGACTGACCATTGGGCATCTTGCCCACATGCAAAGTTTATAGTCGGTCAGTTTTGAATGCCTTTATGAACCGGAATAGTAGTGTTTTATATCTCCGCTCAGCATGGGAGTGAAATCATCATCTTTTTACACTACGTGATGGGACAGATCATGGAAAGTCAGAAGTATCTTAACACTGAACTGTAAGTTTTGCTATTAAGAATGCCTGATAATAAACTTGATCTGAAAGAGATTCCTAAGCGTGGAGTTAACTGCATGCCCCGAGCAAGCCTACAACGCCCGAGGCAGAACATTTCCCATTCACAGAGCTGGGGAGGCATGGCCTGCGTGTGACACAGCTGGCCCACCAGTTTGACACCCTTGCTCTAGATGGACAGGTACACCAATTCTGAATAGATAGGAACAAAATAGTTAATAAATACGCTAGAATGGCAAATCGACTAATTAGGCATACATAAAGGAAACAGAGTGCAATCATATTTGTGGAAAATTGTAGTCTCTGTTGAATTTTGAAATGACAAGCACAGTGACAGGGTGTATTTAATGCATTTGAGATGCTCTGTGTCAGATCTGACGTATTTAAATTTAAAATGAAAGACTCAATTGTCCTATTGACACTAGAACAAAGTTTGCTTAGGTAAGGCTGGTTAGGAAAAATTGCTAGAATTTTCTTTCCATTACAGAAATAGAAACATGTTAATTTTTGGAGGAGTTATGAAAATAGTGAATATAAACAGAAGGCATGCTTTGCAGACACAGCAACCACCAGAAAAACAAATGTAGGTTAACTTTCTAGTCTGAATTCATCATAGGTTTTCAGTTTCACAGTTCCATGAGTAAAAACTGTGTATTCACTTCAAGTCCAAATCTCAGTCTTTGTGCTGGTGGGTTACTACGATAGTGGAATTCAAATTCCAACAGTTTTGATTTCATACATTCTCTTACATCTCCCTGTATTTAATAAAAGCTGTAGTTTCTCCCTATCTCTCTTATCCAACTAAATAATGCTTGGATTATAATAAAGAATGTGACTAGCTTACTATTATTACTGATTTGCAACTACTGGGAAACTGTCGAGCAATACTTTCCCATTTTTATGGAACTCTGAATTAAACATAGAAACCGAACAACTTGAAGTCATCTTATCAGCCCCGTTCAAATATAGGAACAGCTCAACTGTAAATGTTCAGTAAAATCTGACCCCTTTTTCTCACTCTGCTTAATTGAAAAAAAAATACATTGGCTAATATAAAAAGACATTGTAAAATAATTGTATTTTCTTAGCCGGTTATCAGGCTTTTTCAGTAGCTAGCTTGGTTTGCCTCAGTGTCGGCTTTCCAAACATGTCACTTTCCATGTTTTATGAGTGTACAAATCTGACAATTTGTGGTAATAATTTGAGAACGCTAGTGTATTCCACACATTCAAGCAAATTGACTCAGCGTGTTTTCCCCAATTAGTGTATAAGCAATACCGTAATGGCCATTATTTTATGTTTTTTGGATGCATGCCTGTGAATGATGGGAGTGTCAGCCTTTTCAGGAAGTGATAAACATCAAAGGGGGGATGAGTTTTTACTTTCTTTTCATTTTGGGGTAGAGACCTGAACAGTTAGCTCTTCAGTAGCTACAGAGCTATCAGGGAGTAATTTCGAGCCTCAGTGGGGTTGAAGCAAGCGTCTTGTACAAGATTTCCCAAAACTGCATTACTGCTACTAAGTTTTTAATATTTTTCTCCATGGTACCTGTATATTAATAAGTAGCTCTATTGGCGATCATAGGGGAACTAAGAATTAAATTTATAGATTGATGATAGGGAGGAGATGACAGCTAAGCAAAAAGGATTACATTGCTCTCTGAGCTTGGTTTGTTTTCTTGCAGATGTTTCATTAGTCTAGCAGTGATGATGCACCTAATTTGGGTAATTCGTATTAAAGGGTTTATATGCCGCCCCAATCCCAGGGGACTCAGGGGGGCTTACAAATACGAATGCAATAAAATAACATACAGGGGAGAATACAAACAATAACAAACAGTTTAAAAACCCAACATACATCCGTTTAATGGGGGGTTGAACCTGATTTGAATCAGCAACCCCAGGCCTGCCAGAACAGCCAGGTTTTGGTGGCTTTTGGAAGGCCCCAAGGGTGGGAAGGGTCCGGATCTCTGCTGGTAACTCGTTCCACAGAGCCGGAGCAGCTAACAGAAAAGATGAAACATTTGCAAGGAAACAACCAAGCTCAGAGAGCAACGAAGACCCCTCATTTCAATCATGAGCTACAAATTAATAGCTTTATTATTTTCAATGTACATTTCAAGATGTAAGGGCTGAGTGTCCATGATACCCATTGCCAACTTTATCTTGAGAAAACATACACTCTGTGGCCAATGCAAATTAAGAAAATTGGTAGCATCTAATATGGCTTTGACAAATAGAATCATTTGTATTGTTGTCCTAATACAGGGATGTCAACTCAAGGCCCGCAGGCCAGATCCAATCCACGGGATGCTTAGATCTGGCCCGCTGAGCCGCCCTGAAAATAGTGAAGGACCAGGCCGCAGTGCCTCTGTCAGCAAAAATGGAGCTCAGGAGGGCCACAAGCAGCCCTCCCAGTCCCTGTTTTCAGCCTGGACTGCCTCCTGCAGCCCTCTGCAGCAAAAACAGGGCTCATGGGGGGTGAGCACATGAGACAAATGGATCCCCCAGCCCCACCTGGGTCACCACAGGTGTCCCCAATGTGAGTGATGTCAAACTGGCCATGCCCACCTGGTCCACCAAGGTCAAACACAACCTGATGTGGCCCTCAATGAAATAGCTGTCCTACTAGTGTCTCCCAATAAAGAAAAAGAGAGAGAAAAGAGATTTTGGTCAGCTCACTCTCTCTTTTTTTCTATAGCTTCCTCCTGCTACCCTTCTTCTGCTATTACAGAAGATCCTCTAAGACTGGAGGGCAGGGGGAACAGGATGATTGTTGGCCATTGGTTGTCTTCTTAAGATAAGCAGATAACTGTTCTGACCCCCCCCTCGTCCCACACCAAAACACTCCGAGCCAAAGATACTTTATGGAATTTATTAACAGACAGACAGGTCCTTGGCAGCAACCAGCACAGATAAGCCTTGGCAGCAATCCAGCCTGCCAAGCTAACAATACTGTTCTTCAACATTAGTTAATGTGTTGACCTCTGCAAAAGGGGCCTGTGCACAAGCATTCCTTTTATAGTCTGGAGCGGAGCCTAATGACCACCAGCTGAGTGCAATTACCTCCTGTAACTGCGTAACTGTTCCTTACGCCTATTAGCTCTCCGATGCCAGGCATCTAGGAACAACTCCCTTGGCTCCTCCCCTGCTGACATCTGGATCGCGCTCCCTTGGCTCCTCCCCACTGGTCCAAGGCTCAAGTGCCTCCTGGTGGCCAACCAGCCTCTCTGCGCCCTGCTCAGAGTCGGAACCCTGTCCAAGGTCCTCCACCCTCCAAAGCCGACTCATAGGGCCCCTCGCTGTCGGAGTCTCATGGCAGCTCCAACGGCTCCTGCTGGGCCACAACAGATAACTATGCGTAGGATAACACCCATTTTGTTCAGTTGGGATTTCTACGCTCTTCTGCAAACGATGTCTCCAGTCAGTTCTCAAGAAGATAAAAAGCTACTTTGGGTTTTCAAGGTTCAAACAAATCACTTCCTCAAAGCTGTTCATGAAGTAGAGTGTTCTTGTTTTGGAGGGCCTGTCTCTGCAACTGAGTTACAATAATATCCAACTGTGCTCTTATTGGCAGAAAACCTTATGGGCACAAACATTATCTTCTCCATTGCTGACACGTATTCTTATCTGCCCGCTGAGGTAGTGGTGATATTGTAATATAGATTTTACTTACCTTGAAGTCCCCTTAAATTATGTTAGAATAAAAGGAAAATACTGGTGTAGCAAATTATGATTTAAACCTATCTCACTCCTTGGCTGGGGACAAGTGGAAAGGAACATCATAGGGACACACAACGTATATGTTACAATGCATAGCAACAGCTAATGAGCATTATTTTTAAAAAAGAAAAAAATTGCACTGAACCCTCAGAGACACACAATTTTACTTACAGATAAAGATTTCTTTGAGGATAAAAACTGGACACTTAATGGGAGTCTTTCGCTTCCTCTGTGGATCCATTTAGTTTCCCTAGAGCTTTGATTTATTGTTCACGCTAAACAGATATATCCTTTTTGAAGGGGAAAGTAAGTTTTCGCCAGTAGTAAAAGTTGCGTTCTCTAAAAAGAGACACATCTCTCCTCATGTTTTCTCTCTTTTTTGTGATATTTGTTTAGGGAAAGTGATTATTTTTGATCTCCCCACACAGAATGACTAGTATACAAGATCTCGGACTAGTAGCAGAGTAGATAGGCAATAAAGAGAACTCAGATTTCAAGGACTTTGTCAAGCAGCCCATAGAGAACAACAGAGCAATGAAAATGTAGCCACCTTGTCGTTTTGTCATTCTCATAACTACCAATTAGGTGCATTTTTATGACTGCCTTGGCTTCCAGACTGCAAATGTTGCAGCAATTCCTTTGTTATTATCTTGTAATGTTAGTAAACGTGTTTTTGAAGAGTGGGAATACTTCCTGGACAAAATAGAACTAGCCCACTAAGTAACGTTTCCTCATTTGTGAGTACAGTAACTTGTTTTTTCAGAGAGAGATGCAAGGTTCAGCTTTGAGGTTTCCAGATATGAATCCCGGTACAAAAGGGAAGCCACCCTTCTGGTTCAGTTCACAAGAAATGTAAACTTTGTCTTTTTAAGAGGTCGTATAATCAACTAAGGGAAGTGGTGGCTCAGTGGCTAAGATGCTGAGCTTGTCAATCAGAAAGGTCAGCAGTTCGACAGTTCAAATCCCTAGCGCCGCATAACGGAGTGAGCTCCCGTTACTTGTCCCAGCTTCTGCCAACCCATCAGTATGAAAGCATGTAAAAATGCAAATAGAAAAATAGGGGACCACCTTTGGTGGGAAGGTAACAGCTTTCCGTGTGCCTTTAGCATTTAGTCATGGTGGCCACATGACCATGGAGAGATCTCTCTTCAGCTTTGAAACAGAGATGAGCACTGCCCACTAGAAAGACTAACAAAACTGTGCGAGTGATGCAGTGGTGGATTTCAAAAATTTTTCGAACCTACTCTGTGGGTGTGGCCTCCTTTGTGGGAGTGGCTTGTCAGCCATGTGACCTGGTGGGAGTGGCTTGCCGGCCATGTGTTTTCTTCTTTCTTTCTTTCTTCTTTCTTTCTTTCTTCTTTCTTTCTTTCTCTCTCTCTCTCTCTCTCTCTCTCTCTCTCCCTCCTCCTTCCTTTTGTCTCTGTCCTTTTTTTCTTTTTTCTTTCATCTCTCTCACTTTTTCTTTCTTTCTTTCTTTCTTTTTTTCTTTTTTATTTATTTCTTTCTTCCTTTCCTTTTCTTTCTCTTTCTCTCTCTGTGTGAGTCTGTCTGTCTGTCTGTCTGTCTGTCTGTCTGTCTGTCTGTCTGTGTCAGTGGTGGGTTTCAAAAAATTTTGGAACCTCTTCTGTAGGTGTGGCCTGCTTTCTGGTAGAACCTCTTCTAACCGGTTCGGTAGATTTGACGAACTGGTTCTACTGAACTGGTGCGAACTGGTAGGAACCCACCTCTGGAGTGATGGGAACCTTTACCTTTATAATCAACCTCTTGACTGCTTCAAAAATTAATACTTTTAATTATAAAAATATAAAATATGAAATAGAAATTACATACTTGGAAGCACTTTGTAAGGGAAACAAGACTTTGTTTCTGAAACTTATTATTGATTACATACTTGGGCTAAAAAAATGGCAGAGATTAAATGGAAAAGAAAGGAGGCAAGGCTGAGGTATCTGACTCACACAACTATTTCACAACAAGCAGTTGCTGCAGTGCTGGACTCAAACTTAGAAGAGATACCTGCTAGGATTTCAATCCCTCCCAAGATGATTATATTTGGGGGGGGGGGTGAACTTGTATCATTGATTCATTCATTTTGAATTTCTTTTAGGCCTGATTTTGCTTCCTGGTTATTCTGAGGAAGTGATGAAAGTCATTTGTTCAGTTTTTATAGGACTCTTTAGGGGTTTTCATAATTGGTTAGTTCTTTGGGGAAATGCCGTAAGATTTGCATCAGCCAGGTGTTTTGAAGCTAAGTGATTCTGTAATGGAAACTTTCAAATTATCAGGGAAAATTGTATACGCAACTGCTTTTATAGGAAGAAGAGGCTGTAATGTGTAACACAGAAACAGTTGCCGGAAAGATAAAAGTCAGTGGCACAAACTTTAATGATCCTGGTACAGATGTCTTCCATGTATGTTAACTTCTGTCTCATTTTCAAAATGATATTCTCTCCTTTCAACCGGTATTAAACATATTACTGTCTAAAGTGAATTCTTTGTTCTTTCAGTAAATGTTATTAAATGAAATAATTAGAAATGCAAACTTTCTAACAGATGTCTCGAGAAGTTACCAAATGTGCAGGAAAGCAATATTTTCCCGCTTGTGCGATTCTGTTGGCACTTCTATATCACACCATTATAAAGTTCTAGTCCATCAGTAACTAGCTTGACCGGCAATTGAACTTCACTTATGCTGAATACATTTATTATTAGATAGGTCGACATTACAGGTAAAAGAGACAGCAGTTTCAAGCAAACCCTTCCTCCCTCCACAAATAACACTCTGAAGCGATAAATCGCTAATAGACAGTCCAGCAAGAGTAATAATTGCAAAGCTGGTCATAAGTCACGAATAGCAATAGCAATAGCAGTTAGACTTATATACCGCTTCATAGGGCTTTCAGCCCTCTCTAAGCGGTTCACAGAGTCAGCATATTGCCCCCAACAACAATCTGGGTCCTCATTTTACCCACCTCGGAAGGATGGAAGGCTGAGTCAACCCTGAGCCGGTGAGATTTGAACAGCCGAACTGCAGAACTGCAGTCAGCTGAAGTAGCCTGCAGTGCTGCATTTAACCACTGCGCCACCTTGGCTCGAATGTTCATAAACAGTTCAAGATTGTCCATAAATAGTTCAAAAACAGCCAATCTTAGTTCTATGAGTATACAAATGATAAGCACTTGAGTGAGCCACTGATGATTAAAAGACAAAGATCCATAATATCCTAGTAGCTCAAGGCCAGTGATGAAGTCCACTGCCTGATGGATCATACACCAGTCCCTGGTTTGAAATGATAACAGGTAGGTGGTACTATTGAAGTGGAAGAATTGGCCCAGTGTAGAAGGTTTTCATCAAAATTGGTATGATCATACTTGGTGATCTTAAAGTCCCAGGATTTTTTTCAGTCTGCAACCAGAAACCACTTAAATGTTGAGGATACACAGCAAATACCCCACAATTAAATCTGATTCCGATGAACAATGCCCCAGATGGGATGATGGCCTCAACCCAAGGATGGATACTGACCCATCACAGAAGTTGTTCTAGGTGGCAAAGAACACAATTGTGTTGTGCACATCTCATATCATGAGTGACTTCGTAGACTGAAGTGTTTTGGGGCACTGTAGGCACCTCTATAGAACTTATCAATAACTTGATGAGAAGTGCCCCACACAGTCCTAGATTTGGTGGAGAGTAGGTCATCCCTCAACTGGAAAAATTGATGAAAAATTGATGGAAAAATTTCCTTACCGCCCACCAGTTTTTGCCCAAGTGCGGAATATTTTTTAGAAAGGAGGGTGTTTTTTTTAAAAAAGAAATGTATGTACCTCTATCTTTTTATTTCTACTTTATGCATGTTTGTAATGTTTTTAACTTTATAAGTTTAATTAGAAAACAATAAAGTAAATTGAAATTAGCTTTACTAGTGATTAATGAGATCGTTGAGGCTGATGCTGCGAGACTAAATATTGATATCTGGTTCGATTTTCATAAGGAACAATGAAGCTCTCCTCTTTCGGTGATATTCAGACGGTTTCTCTGTTTGCTCATAATATGATTAGCAGTTAGACTTACATACCGCTTCATAGGGCTTTCAGCCCTCTCTAAGCGGTTTACAGAGTCAGCATATTGCCCCCAACAACAATTCGGGTCCTCATTTTACCCACCTCGGAAGGATGGAAGGCTGAGTCAACGTGAGCCGGTGAGATTTGAACAGCTGAACTGCAGAACTGCAGTCAGCTGAAGTAGCCTGCAGTGCTGCATTTAACCACTGCGCCACCTCGGCTCGATTGATTAACAGCACTAAAGCCTGATTCTACAAGATATGTGGTAGCTTCTGCCTGTCCCTGCTATCAGTTTCCACTCCTCCCCTTCCTCTTCCCACGTGTTTGCTTGTTTGCGTGCATGCGCACTTTGGTTTATTGATGTGTGCTCTCGCTCCTGCCCACTTGCTCAAAAGGAGGTTTTAACCTCCAAAGTCCCTACCGCCCACCTGGAATCCCGAAACGCCCACTAGTGGGTGGTAGGGACCAGGTTGACGACCCATGCTTTAGACTGTTGCAAGCATCCCCATTAATACATGACCAAAAATTTGGACACTTAGCACCTGGCACGTATTTTATCACGGTTGCAGTGTCCCAGGACCACATGTTCACCCTTTGCAACTTTCTGACCTGCAAAATTAACGGGGAAGCCAGATTCACTTAACAATCACATTACTAAGTTAATAACTGCAGTGATTCACTTAACAACTATGGCAAGAAAGGTCATAAAATGGGGCAAAAACTCACTCAACAGCTGTCTTGCTTAGCAACAGAACTTTTGGGCTCAATTGTGGCCATACGTTGAGGACTAACTGCACTTGAAATAATGTCGCCTTGGCACATCTTTTCCCTTTTTTTGCTTCAGATTGGGAAGATTTTTTTTCCTTTTTGATCGAGGCTGTTTTTGCAAAGGAGGTACAGGTTTTTGGCTTTCTCCCTAGCTTTTAAATGTTGATGTGTTATTGTTCAAGCATGGATTAAGAGAAAAAGACTAGCCCTTTCAAAAACTTTGATTGTGCTACAGCCAACTACTGAGGCATTATGAATCAAGCTGCCTATAGATTGAATCAGAGGGTTGAAAGCTGCACCTTGGCAGCTTTTCATATTTATTACTCTAAGTATTCTACTTTAGGTGCAACCACAGGCTAACTAAATTAAAATTCTTTTGTCAAAACAGAATGTGGAGGTTTTTTAAAAAAAAAAATGTTTGGCCAAATTACCTTTGAGTTAATTTTTTTTTGTGGAATTTGCATGAGCCTGCAGTGGGACAGGTGTGAAAGGAATTCCTGATGAATCTGACTATTATATCACACCCCCACATTTGTGTAAACACAGAAAACGAAGCAGGCAGACTTAGTCATGTGAATCTGCTCTTAATTAGAGGTTAACTTCCACCTCTGGCAGCCACATTCCAGGAGGCTCCAGCTCAGTTTTATAAATGGTTTGTGGATCTGCAATTGCAGCATTTTTAAAAAATAAATTGCTCCCCCATGAATTTTCTGAAATGGACACCTCATCAGTATGAATGGTGCATGTTTTTGCATCTACGTCTGCTTCCAAAGGATGTTTATGCTGACATGGGAGAAAATATAATGTCCCCTTCTCCCCCACCCCACCAAAAACAGGTGAGGCTATGAGCAAGGCATAAATATTACTCCAGAATGCTTTCCCTGTTTGTTAAAGTTGTACAGCATGTCAAATTCGCAGCTGACTGGCGTGCTATGAAATTTAGCAATAGCAGTAATAGCAATAGCAATAGCAGTTAGACTTATATACCGCTTCATAGGGCTTTCAGCCCTCTCTAAGCGGTTTACAGAGTCAGCAAATCGCCCCCACAGTCTGGGTCCTCCTTTCACCCACCTCGGAAGGATGGAAGGCTGAGTCAACCTTGAGCCGGTGAGATTTGAACCGCTGAACTGCAGATAGCAGTCAGCTGAAGTGGCTGCAGTACAGCACTTTAACCACTGCGCCACCTCGGCTCTTTCACCTCTGCTTGGCACAAAGCTTTAACCTCTGCTTGGCACAAAAATACCTCAGCTTTTCTAAGACATGATTTTACATTTCCCACTTCCAAAATGGAAGACAGCAACCAAATTTCCTCAGTTGTGTTGAGGGCTCTTCTAAGTAGAGTCTTTGCCCAGGCCGGAAATAATTCCAGATTGAGGTTTCTTATTATTCAGCAAATGATGAGATCTTTATTTCGCTGTGGTGTGTCTAAATTAACAGGATAGGTAACTTTTGTTATTATCTTACAACACAGAAGTTCTACAGAACTTGTGGAAGAAATGATTGCTTAATTTATCTACTCTGGCCTGGAGCTAAAAATGACTTCCCTCACCTGTCTTCAATTTATTACTGAAGATTTTTTTTTCTAGTCAGTTCCCTTTTTTTACCCTTTTTCTGCTTTTAACTCTAACTTTTTTCACTACGTGCCAGCCCTTTATATTTATTTACTATACTTTCCCCTAGTTCTGGGCTAGCAAAACAGTAGATGACTCCATTCCCCCCTCCCACACATACACAACCCTCCACACCAAATGTACTTCTGCCTATTCTCATTTTTAATTTCTCTAACAAAATTCTGTGGCATACATTTATGCGACTCTTGTGATAGTCCAAAATTGCAATATGTCAGGACCTCACATCTGGAACAATATCTGCTTCCTGGTATCATGGCTAAATCTGACAGCTGGAACTTTTAAGCAATTTGATGGCTAACCCAAGGCTTCTAGGCCAATTTTTATGGCTAAAAATCACTTTCAAGTCAGACAGTTCATGGAAGATTTCTAGCCTTAAAACTGGGTGGTCTTGTTATGTTTTTCTGTAACTTGCCCAGAATCAGTCATCAAGCAGGACTGTGGAGAAGGAGGGGTGGGGGGATGAGGAATTGGGACTCTGTTTATTATGAGAAATTATGTTTGAAAACTAATCTATCATATCCCGGCTAAGAGGTTTAATGTAACTGAAGAATATAGATCATCATCAACTTATAACAGTTCATTTAGTGACTGTTCAAAGTTACAAAGGCAGTGAAAAATGTGAATTATGACCATTTTTCAAACTTATGACCATTGCAGCATCCCCATGGTCCAGTGGTGGGTACCGGATTCCGCTCAGCCCCGGAGTCACCTACATGCATGCGCGTGGCGCGCACATGCTTTTTAGCGTCAAATGATGCTTCTGCAAGCCTCCGCGACACTCCAGCTCGGTGGAGCGTTGCGCAGGCGCCATACGCACCATGCATATGCACGGAAGCGCCAAAAGCTTAAAGCACAGGTAAGGAGGTCTGGTGGGCGGGTGGGCTCTCCGGAGCACCGTACCAGAACGGTACCCGGTGCTCCGGGCAGGATCTGGTACACCCATACCAGGCTGTACCGACTGCAACCCCCACTGCCGTGGTCACATGACCAACACTCGGATGTTTGCCAACTGACTCATATTTATGACGGTTGCAGTGTCCCCGGGGTTACGTGATTCCCCCAGATTCACTTAACAACCAGGTTACTAACTTATCAACTGCAGTGAGTCACTTAACAATACTGTGGCAGGAGCAGTCATAAAGTGGGGCAAAAGTCACCTAACAAAGGCCTCACTTGTTAGTTGAATTTCAGCAAGCTTTGGAGCCTCAGAATGCTGCCATTTCCCCCGCCCTCCATCTGTCTGATTAGTTATAATGGCGTCAAATTTGCCCCCTAACCAGTATAGGTACCATCTTTTATTTTGCTTTTTTAAAAAAAATGTCTCAGACAATGACTAGGCAGAAGGCCAGTGTCTACTCGAAAAAGCCTGGTTTGAATATTGTTTGGTGAAAGTAGCATTTTCCTTGTGAACTTTCCTTGTGTGGTTGGTGACTAAGAGATGCGAAAATCCCTGGCTTTTCTGTTCTATACAGTATTCTGTTGTCATCACTGTGGTTTCCTTGTTAAAACAGTGGCTTTTCTATCTTATCTTACCTATTTTAGATATGAAATGTTGATCTAAGCGTATTATTTTTACCACATGCCAATTGGGGAGTTTAATTATTCGCCTCCTGTGGTTTCTAAGGGTGATTATTTGTTCAAGGCGGCAAGGCAGAGGAACAAAAGGGGGAGGAAGGGAATTCCCTGGTGCGTGGAAATATGAAATATGATTTTCAGGTAGTGTATACAGGAAGTCCTCGACTTACAATAGTTCACCTACTGACAATTCAAAGTTACAACAGCATTGGAAAAAGGGACTTATGAACATTTCCCACACTTACGATCACTGCGTCATCTCTATAATCACATGATCAAAATCAGAGGTGGGTTCCTACCAGTTCGCACCTATTCGGTAGAACCGGTTCGTCAAATCTACCGAACCGGTTAGAAGAGGTTCCACCAGTGGACCCGGAAAGCAGGCCACACCTATAGAAGAGCTTCCAAAATTTTTTGAAACCCACCACCGGTCCTTGGATATGATTATTCTACACTATCATGCTCATATTTATAAAACTCAGTGCCTCTGTGAAAGGTAAGGATGACTGCTGTGTTTGTGGTGCAATCAGAACATTGCGTGTGTTGAAGTTGTTTTAACGCAAACCAAAGATGCCTTTTAAAAAACAAGTTACATCATATTCTTATGCATGCCATGCTGTGTGTGAGGTAATTTAAGGTGGTTCTGACAAGTGTCGTCGGCATCTTCATATCCGGTCATATGGGCGGCAAGCCACTCCCATCTGGTCACATGGGAGGCAAGCCACTCCCACAAAGGAGGCCACACCCACAGAGTAGGTTTGACCAATTTTTGAAACCCACCACTGATCAAAATTCAGGGGCTTGGTAACTGACTCATCTTTATAATGACTGCAGCACCCCAGGGTCACATTTTTGACCTTCTGACAGGCAAAATCAATGGGAAAGCCACATTCACTTAACAACCGTGTTACTAACTTAACCACTGCAGGGATTTGCTTAACAAGTGTGGCAAGAAAGTTTGCAAAATGGGGCAAAACTCACTTTAAAAATGTCTCACTTAGCAACATAAAGTTTGGGCTCAACTGTGATAGTAAGTCAAGGACTAGCTGTATAGCAGAAAATACTAACATCCTTACCCAGAGATGCTTTTGAAAAATAAGATGAAAGGACACTCTGTTTACTGTTTACTGTTTACTGTTTATTAGGATTTGTATGCTGCCCACTCTCAAGAGACTCAGGGCAGCTTACAGATAAAGGCAGGAAGGGGGAACATATAAAAATTAAAAAACAGACATTAAAATTTCACAACATTTGTATAGCTTAGAATGAGTCAACCTTGAGCCGGTGAGATTAGAACCGCTGAACTGCAGATAACAGTCAGCTGAAGTGGCCTGCAGTACTGCACTCTAACACTGCGCCACCTCGGCTCTCACCAACCCCTTCACATTGTAGATATGCAAAGATGGCTACGGACAGTGGCAGGCAACTCTAAATAAGTCTTTAGAGAAAAGTAGCTCGGCTTGCCCCTCCAGGCCTCACACAGATGAAGCCAAATTCTGGGGAAAAATCACACACTGAGCAGCCTGTGGAGAAGAGATCTTTCCTGCCAGATTAACTTTAAATAAGAGGAAAGAGCAGATTCCATCTTTGTCTTATGGAGATTGTGTTTCTTCTCCAAGTTTGGCTAGTGCCAAGATAAGGAGAAAGTCCCTAATTTAACAACAGGACTTCAGTTAGTGAATTTGGACCACAAGCTAAGATCAGTGAAGCTATTTGCAGTACAAGGTCTGGTTTTTTATAGACTGTGATCTGAACTGTGCATTTTTGGAGCTGGGGTAATATATAGTTTCCAGATTAATAGGACATAAATCAGTCTGTTTATTTCTTCTTCTTTTTTCTTTTCTTTACAACTCCCCCCCCCCCAAGTCCCTCTCCTTGGCAGATAGAACAAAGATTGAAATGCTGAATTAACTAATGGTCTTCACTCTAGGAATTACTTTTCTTAACTACTGAAGAAAGTAGATGGCAAATCAGTAGCAGAGAAGTTTCTTTGGATTTACAGAGATTGGTGCCAACGTATTGAGTCAGGTCATTGCGGGATGGTTGGGAAGAAGGTTGGACATCAGTAGGGACTAAGCCATCACACTTTGTGAGTGTGTGTGCACCCTATTGCAACTGACTCTAATTCTTCCTTATTGATTTAAAATACTTACAAGCTAAGCATTCCCAGGCAGTGTTTTTAAAAATACATGAAGAACATTATCTCATTGATTGCCACAAAGAAGAGGGAGACAAACTATTCTCCAAAGCACCAGAAGAAGGCAAGGCAAGAAACAATGGATGGAAGCTAATCAAAGAGAGAGAAGCAACTTAGAACTGAGGAGAAATGTCCTGACAGTTAGAACAATTAACTAGTTGTGAATGCCCCAACACGGGAAGTCTTTAAGAAGATGTTGGATAGCCATTTGTCTGAAACGGTATAGGGTTTCCTGCCTAGGCAGGGGGTTGGACTAGAAGACCTCCAAGGTCCCTTCCAATTCCGTTATTCTATTCTATTCTATTCTAACATCATGAAATGCAGAAATACATCAGGTAAATATAACACACAATGGTTCTGCATCCAGGACAATAACTCTTTGTGGGGTGAGCAATGCTAACCCCCAATCCTTCACATTTGATCCCATTTGAGGGCTGGGGTGGAAGGGATGTAGAAGGCACAATTTCCATGTAGTGCCAGGGTTAGATTAGGACATTCATTTCTCTCCCCCGTATGAAATCTCAGCTACATATAACGTTATACTGGGACTCCTACAGAGCCACCTGTTGCTTTATCACAAACAAGCATATTATTCCCCTGGATTGTGATGCTGGCTGGGTGCCACTTTTCTCTCTCTCTCTCTCTCTCTCTCTCTCTTCTCCTCCTCTCTCTCTCTCTCTCTCCTCTCTCCTCCCTCTCCCTCCTCCCTCCCTCCCTCCCTCCTCCCTCCCGCCTCCCCTCTCTCCTCTCTCTCTCTCCTCTCTCTCTCTCGTATTTGGCTTTTGGCATAGGTCAAGGCCCGCCTGGCAGATGCAGAGCTATTATTCAGCCAATTTCAGGCAACCATGTAGAGGCCTGTTACCAGCACCAGGCAAGGCTATTCCTGCAGGGCTCACCCAGCCTTTGTGAGCCTCACAAAGTTTCCATGGAAAGCCAATGCACAAGCATGTTACCTGATCCAAAGGAAAAAGAAGAAAGGGGTTTCCCAGATTTGAAATTGAATTTTGCAGCTGGTTGTTTGGTCGGAATGGAAGAGTGGCAGTTGCTGAGGAAAAGAGACTTTTAGAGTTAGATGTTCACGACCTGAGGTTTGGATGGCATGGATTCTTATGGTACAATAAAATTAATGTGGATTTTGAACATCATTGTATTAGACGTGTCACATTGAGAACATGGAATAGATATAAACCCAGGCAATGCCTGAAACTGCCTCTTTGAATCTTAAGAAGCATTCCATAGAAGAGAAACAGCAGGCACAGACAAATAGCTCATGTACCAGGAATTATCGGAAAATAATTAAGGAGAATATAAAAATAAATTAAGGGAGCAACTAATGGCAGAAAGATACAATTGGGTCAATGGTTTTCTCATTTACAATTAACAGAATGATCAAAATAGATGAAAAGACTTATGGTTTACAACAAAATAAGATAGAATTTGAAGTACAATTGTGTACCAAAGATGAATATACAATCGCTGAAATGTATAATTTGTTTGTTGAAATGCGAGACAGAGGAAGAACAAGTTACAGAATGTATCATAAAGTGGGCTAAGAATTTGGATTACAAGATAGAGATGACTCAATGGGAAAATATGTGACTAAAGGGGTTAAATTTTACTTTATGGCCTTAAAGAGAATTTTTCTAAATGATGTATCATTGGTATATGATGTCAGAGAAATTATCTAGATTATATAAAGCCACTTCAAAGATATGTTGAAAATGGGAATAACATGAAGGAACATCTTAACATGCTTGGCAGACAAGTTAAAATAGCTAAAACAATGTGGATTCAAATACATACAGTGATACAAAAGATTTTAAAAAATTAACATTCAATTGAAGCCAGAACTTTTCCTTTCAGGATTGATGGATAAACAGAAAAAAACCTCATGGAATATATATTTCTATATACGACAAGTGCCGTGAGCTTACTATCTGCACAAAGATGGGAAGACTTGGCATTGCTCATCATCATGGTGGAATGGTTGGTGAAATTGTCACAACTTGCTGAGATGGACAAACTAACCTTTATTAAAAAAAGGACAATATTTACATTATTGGTGACCAGAAACACCCTATAGACTTTTATGTATAAAAATGAAGGGGGGAAAAAAGAACTTGCCATTTGGGTATTTAATGATAGACTATGAAAAGAAGTGTTTTGATGTAACTTGAGAGAGAAAGAGAGGTTCAATATAAATATAATATATTATAATAATTCCTATTTAGTCTTCCCTAGAAACGAATATACCTGGAAAACAACCCAGAGAATATTAGAAGTCAGGATAGATTTTAAAAACAAAACGGGAAGCTCCTTATTAGATTATAGGAATTGCCTATGGACATAACGTATCTTGACTTAATAAGTATTTTAATGTTTGGTAAAATACCCTAAGACAATGTTGGTGAACTTTTTCGACAACAAGTGCCAAAGCGGGAGTGTGTGTGGGTGCGTGCATGCGCATGCCAGAAACTGGGAGAGTAGCCGCCTGGTGGGCATGCGCATGCCGGGCAGCTGCTCTTTTGGTTTCCGGTGCACACATGTCACCTGGTCCTCCAGTTTCTGGCACACACATGTGCACTGGCCAGCTGGTCTTCATGCACATGCACACGAGCAGTGGTGGGATTCAAATAATTTACCAACCAGTTCTCTGCCCTAATGACCAGGTGGGTAGGCGGGGTTTGGTGGTCATGTGATCATATGGGCGTGACCAAGTCAATGTCACTCAGGTCGATGGGCACTTCACCTTAGCTGTTACAATGGTAATAAAGGTTAACCGGAGAGGCAGTTTCTGTAAGCAGGGCAATAAAGATTAGGCTAGAAACAACACTAGAATGTTTCCTTCCAGCCTTCCTTACAGGATTAGCCCTGTAAATATGAGATTTCTTCCAACAACTGGTTCTCCGAACTGCTTAGAAAGTTACCAACCGGTTCTCCCGAATAGATGTGAACTGGCTGAATCCCACCACTGCACACGAGAAACTAGAATACCAGGTGGGTGGTGCACATGCGTGCACCGGAAACTGAAAGAGCAGCCGCCCAGCATGCGCAGGTGCACCAGGCAGCTGTTCTCCCAGTTTCCAGTGCTCCTGTACACATGAAGACCAACTGGCTGGTGCGCCGGAACCCGGAAGAGCAACAGGCGACAGCTTGGGTGCCCAGAGAGATGGCTCTTCATGCCACTTCCGGCACATGACATTCTGATCACCAAGCTAATTCATATAGGGTGGATGACCTGGGTTTTTAGGTGAATTTCACAAAACCGGAGAGGATATGCCTTACAGCTCAGTTCTTTGCTAGATATCCTACAACATTTTCATTGATGCTGGTAGTTTTAGTAATTAAATTTGTAGAATTTCTATTATAGAAGACAGAAGCAAAATTGTACCCACCATCAGGACTGTATTAAGTTCCATGCATCAAACATTAAAAACAACATTCAAAAACATTAGAGTCAAGCAACAATGACAGTTGGAGGATTTAAGAGAAGAGACCGAGGAAAGTAATATTCTTAGTCTTGAGAAAAGACTGGAGGGTGGATATGATAGCGCTTTTCAAATATCTTCTTCAATAAAAAGGTCAAGACCTCTTATCTATTGTTCTTGTGTGTAGAAAATAGAATAATGCTCTTAAGTTACAGGAAGAACAATTCCTGACAGAAGAATAGTGAAACCAATTATCTGGAGACGTTGTGGTTCTCCTTCACTGGATGTATTTAAATAAAGGTTGGCCATCTGTCTTCTGGAAAAGTTTTAAATTGGATTCCTGTAAGCAGATGATCAGGCTTGACTTCATGGGGTTTTTCCAACTTTATTACTCTATGAACTCAATACTAAAGTTTCTGCATATTTGCTTCTGCATAAATTCAATAATCGTGGGTATCTGATAATTACTTGTGAAACACAATGGATCCCGCATTCTTGAACTGCTTCGTAGGCAGAGAATATGTGGATGATAGTATATCAGCATTTCCTAACTTCTAAAAATAGATGAATGGACAATATATAGACTGAATCCTCGTTAAATCCGCTTCATGTAACTGTTCAATATTGTATTGTTGGAAGGTGAGTGGGGAATGTAGAACTATAATTTGTAGCCTGGATCACATAAAAACAAAAAAATGGGAGGATAAGCAAAACAATGCCATCTGTAACTATTGAGAAGTAAACTTCTTTGAGTTGAGATTTACTCCATGGGAAATCCATCTAAGATTGCTTCCTGAAACTCAGGTGAAAACTTGGAAGATCAATCGTTTTGTGTTGCAAGTTCTTCGGAGAACTTCCATCCTTAAACAATACAATGGAAGAAGAACCTAAAAAGCTGTCCTACTTTATAACTCTATTACATATAAAAGCAGAAGCTTGGCTTGTGTTTCTGGGACTGACAGTCTAACATCTTTAATGAATAACTCTTAAAATCTCCACTCATCAGTAACACATTGACAGATGGATGCCTTACATTTTGGGTCATTTTCCCATTCTGTGTACTTAAAGGTCCATGTCAGTGTGGCAGGATTTAATTAGTGGTAGTGCCTCAACATCACCCAACTAATTACTAGTTTCCCCAAAGAAAGTAAAGTGTGGAGAATGTGTGTGTGGGGTGGGGGTGGGCGGGGGGGGATGGAACAACAAAGAACACTCTTCCCTTAGCAAATGAAACTTGCTAATAATGTTCCCTGTAAACACAACTACTAGTTGGCTTCTTGGCAAAGGAATAATGGAGCGGATGAAAAATACAGTGTTCGTTTGTGAAAGTTTCTTCATAGACACAGTTTCCATCATTATGTCTTCATCTTAATAGCCTTTATGGACCTAAATTGGTTAGGAAAACGTTCCCATCTCCTCCAGCCCTGTAACAAGGGACTACAGTAATCCAATTTACTGCTGCCTCAATTTTCAAACAAGGTTGTTACTATTAATGGGCTTTCATTATTAATAGGGCAGCATTTTTATGGACAGATCTAAGTACAAAACTGTGGGGCTTTTCTCGGTTTCTTGATTCCATACTCTCCTGTATTCTCCCTCTCTCTCCCCCCCCCCCAATATCTTTGTGAAGAGGGCCAGATTTAGGGAGCAATTAAACTGAAGTAGAAGAGTTCTCTGTCTATAAACAATGAGCTTTGCAAGTTTTTTTTTCCCCAGACAGCTGGGATTTTTCTTTCCCAGTGCTCTATTGCAAGATTATTTTTAATCACTGTGCTTTAGTCAAAACACCCAAAGTCTTACTGTGCTTAGCTTTTGCCTGTGCAAACTTTGGTGGCACGTAACAATACTATAGTAGTACATCTAGCTAATGGGGTTTAATCTGAAGGTCTTCTGAAATAGTTAAACCAGAGTGTGAATTGCAGGGCATCTCACAGGGAGAGAGGAGGCTGAAGTACAGGACTGGCCAAGGCCTTAATCTTTGCCAGTAGCCTGCATTTTAGTTTTCGTTTGAAGTATTTTCTTTGCAGCCCTATGCCATGAAAATTATTGAGATATATTGAGGGAAGGTGATTTCAATGTGAAAATAATGCGAGCAGGAGCTCTGATCTTTTCAGTCAGGTATCAGTAGGTCCAGGTATTCCTCTCTTCAAATTGGAGCTCTGTGGGAGCTTTAAAGACCCTCCCTTCAAGCCATGGCCCACATATGCTGTTCCTTCTTATGCAAAGTGATTCATTCATAAAGAAAAATCAACTTATACAAGGCTGAAAAAAAAACGCAAAAATATAACATCTCTTTTGAGCTGTGCAGAAGAAGAGCCATCGGGATTCAAGACTGGGATGGTCACGGATTTTCATTTCTGAAATTACGGCTCCTCAGGTCTTTGTTTCCATCCACTGCCTTACTCTTTCCTTAGTTCCAGTGTACTTTCACTTAGTGCCTTATTATTAGATTATTGTATTATTAAAGGAGCACCAATGGAAATTGACCTCAGATGCAATGAAACGCCAAGCTTCTGTTTCTACTTTCATCTTTCTCTTCGGCACCCATAATCTCTATCAGTGTTACCACAGAATCCCAAAGACTTCATAATCTTCCACAAAGCACAGATACGTTGGCTTAAAATTAGGGTTGCAGAAAATTTTGTCCTCAACCATCTGCTGTTGAGAAAGTAACTTACTGTTTGCCGAGGCCGCCTTTTCAAGCAGCATCTGCTCCCTCTTCCTGGGTTTCCTAGCAAAACATATGTAGGCTGGAATGACTGGCTGCCAGCTATTCCAGTTAGTTATTAGAGAACTGAGTAGCACAAACTATACAAATAGTTGTGTAGAGCAACACTATACATAATAATTGTGCTGGGTATTACATTGTCCAGATATTTCCACGGCATTGTCAGTCTTCTACAGCTGAGCCAATTCACTTCTTTTTCTAGCTCCAGAATTAACATTGTAAAGACAGTTTTACAGAATTAATACTAGAGCTGTGGGGTTGGTGGTTAAATTCACAGTCTTAGTCAAATGCTGAAGGGGAAGCACTGTGGAATCTTGTTTCACCCAGCTTATTAAAGAGGAGTAACCTTCCCCCCCCCCCCAGTTGAAAGATGATCGATAACAGAGTGGTTTTATGGGTTCTATCTTTTGCACTATCCCATTGGTCAGTTGATGGGTTTGGTTTCTAAGATGTATGTAGGAGCCGAGGTGGCGCAGTGGTTAGGGTGCAGTACTGCAGGCCACTTCAGCTGACTGTTATCTGCAGTTCAGCGGTTCAAATCTCACTGGCTCAAGGTTGACTCAGCCTTCCATCCTTCCGAGGTGGGTGAAATGAGGACCCAGACTGTGGGGGCAATTTGCTGACTCAATTTGCTAAAAATCTGTAAACCGCTTAGAGAGGGCTGCAACCCCTATGAAGCGGTATATAAGTCTAATAAATAAATAATAAAATAAAATAAATGTATGTGAGCTACAAGGGTGACAGCACTGAGAATGTCAGAAGGCCAAACAGAAATGCTTCCAATGAAGGCCAAGCTGTTGGTGGTGAAGCACTTCCAGTCTCATCAAATGACCTTTGGCAGTTAACGTCCTTCAGATGTGCTCAATTACTTATTTACTTGTTTGTTTATGTCTATCCCACCTTTATTATTTTTTATAAACAACCCAAGTTGGTGAACATATCCAACACACTTTCCTCCTTCTATTTTCCCCCCACAACAGTAACCCTATGAGGTAGGTTGGGATGAGAGAATGTGACTGGCTCAAAGTCACCCAGTTGGCTTTCATGCCTAAGGCAGGGCTTGAACTCATGGTCTCCTGCTTTTTAGCCTGGTGCCTTAACCATTAGACCAAACCGACTCTCATATATCTCACATATCTTACCATTCCTCATATGATTTTTGGCTGTGCTGTGTGGGTGCTATAACTCCAGTACTTTGGAGACTCCCAGTTGAAAAGGCTCTTCCCTCACAATGAAATAACAATCACACACAAGCACACGGATTAAACTCTTCAGAAAGAACCAAAACATTTCAGTCAGGTAAAACTCTAATGGAAAAGAAGGTCACAAAATTTAGCATCTTCTGAACTGACCTTCAATCTATCTATCTATCTATAATTATATCTATCTATCTATCTATCTACTATCTATCTATCTATCTATCTATCTATAATTTCTCTCTCTCTCTCTACCTACCTACCTACCAATCATCATCTGTCATCTATTATCTGTCTGTCCATCCATCCACCCATATCTATCTATCTATCTATCTATCTATCTATCTATCTATCTATCTATCTATCTATCTATCTATCATCTAGCTATCTAGCTATCTAGCTATCATCTAGCTATCTAGCTATCTAGCTATCTAGCTATCTAGCTCTATCTATCTCTATAATATCTATCTATATTATAGGACTCTGATACAGTGACATGTTTTATATGCCACTAGATCCCTTATCATTCTTGCTGCAACAGGTTTAACGTGATTCTTCTTCCTAGCATTATTCCCAGGCCATGGTAGGATCTGCTTGTTGGCAAACTGTTTGGGTCGATTCAGGGCATCTTCAGGAGTGATGCACCCACATATTTCATGCCTTCCTTGATGCAATCCATCCACCTTTTCTTGGTCTGCCATGTGCTGCTGGAATTTACCTCTGAAGCCACAGGATAACAATGTAAAATGTAAATACTCTCTTCACCATCAGCAGGATTGGGTCTGTGTGCAAGTAATAAAGTTACTTACATTTATTATCAACCACTGCCAATAGCTCATTTTCAACTGATTATTATAACGAATTAAATCGTTATAAAAAGTACCTTGGATTCTAAGAAAAAAATATACCAGCTTTTATTCCAACTTCCATTTTTCAGAAGCCTTCAAAGTAAAAAAAGAAAAGAAAAAAGAATCTGATTGTGGACATGCACAAAACAACAAGCCTCCTGATCCTCTGGCTAGAGATAAAGATTTTTTCAAGAGAAACCAGCAGACACCCACATAGAAGATACCAAAATAGATCTTCAGAACAAATAGAATTCCCATCAGGGAATTAATGTGAGCTATTAATACCATACACTTACCTCTCTGGTTTGCTGCTGAGTTGTGAATCTACGAGGAACATTTCCCCCTTTTTCCACTCTTGTTCCAACAGAGGTGTCTTATTGTTATGGCAAGTGGTATTTCAGTGCCAAATTAATTGCATTAAAGAGCGGGGGGGGGGGGTAGTAGCAGCTACAGCCAGATTAGAGCCCGCAAGGAAGGCGATTTCTTCTTAAAAATATATGTATCAAATTTCATTTTCTAAATCAGGGGAATTACAAATATAATTGTTCGTAGTTTCAGATTTTTCACAATTCAAAAGCACATGTAGAATCTACTGACAGTGCCATGCCAATAAATCTGTTTATTAGGCTGCATTAGACTGCAATCCTGGAATGAAGTTCTGTCCTACAAAACTGTTTTCAAATTTCAGCTGAACATTTATTTGTTTACCCTATTTCCTGCTATTCTATTATGGTTCCTCAAACCGGTACAGATTCCTGGTGGTTTACAAAACAATCAATAAAAATATTGCAACAGTTGAAACATATATGGTAAAATAAATTGAAACAACTAAAAATTATAATAAGTAATAAAAGCAATAGCACTTAGACTTATAACCTCTTCATAGTGTTTTACAGCCCCCTCTACGCAATTTACAGTGTCAGCATATGGCCCTCAACAATCTGGTCCTCATTTTACTGATTTTTGTTTTGTGTTTAGTTTAGTTTTATTAGTATCTCGTCTTTATTATTTTTAGAAATAACTCAAGGTGGTGAACATATTCAACACACCCTCCTTCCGATTTTCCCCACAACGAAAACCCTGCGAGGCGACATAGTATATAGCAATAGCAATAGCAGTTAGACTTATATACCGCTTCATAGGGCTTTCAGCCCTCTCTAAGCGGTTTACAGAGTCAGCCTATCGCCCCCACAGTCTGGGTCCTCATTTCACTCACCTCGGAAGGATGGAAGGCTGAGTCAACCTTGAGCTGGTGAGATTTGAACCGCAGAACTGCAGATAGCAGTCAGCTGAAGTGGTTGCAGTACTGCACTCTAACCACTGCGCCACCTCGGCTCCAATGGGTATATGTGTACCCAGACAAAGATGCAGTAATGGGGAAGGAAGAAACACACAATACAGATGCTACCAGTAGTTCTCAACTTACATCAATTGGTTTAGTGACCTTTTGAAGTTACAGTGATACTGAAAAAAGTGACATATGACCATTTTTCATAGCAGATTTTTAAAATTATTTTTTCCCTTCTACAACACCTTACAGTCATTACATCAACATTGCTATGTCATCATACCTGTACATGTATATAATATTTCGCTTCTATATTTACACACCTTTATACACAGTTCTAATATATTTATATAGTTTTTTGGCTTAATTAATTCTATTCTTGTTTTGCAGCCATTTGTACCAATTGTTCCAAATTTCATAATCTTCCGACTCTTCTTTATCTTTTAATTTCAGTGTTAATTTGTCCATCTCTGCACAATCCAAAGTTTTTTTTAATCACTAATTCGTCCGAGGGGGTATTATTTTGTTTCCAGCATTGGGCAAATGCTATTCTAGCTGTAGTTAGCAGATGTGTTAATATGTACTTAATTTCTTTGTATATTTCCCTTTGATTATTCCCAGTAGAAAGATTTCGGGTTTGTATTTTATCTGTTCTCCTGTAATTTCTTGCACCCATTTCCAAATTTTTGTCCAATATTTTTGTGTTTCCAGGCAGGTCCACCATATGTGATAATAAGTCCCTTGTACTTTTTGCACTTCCAGCAGGTTGGCTTCATGTTTGGGTACATTTTAGCCAATTTTAGAGTTTAGAGTTTAGAGTAATTTATTTATATGCCACCCTTTTCCCTGGGGGGACTCAGGGCAGCTTACAACTCGAAAAGGTGGGAAACAAACAATTGACACATAAGACAATACATCATTAAAAGCTCAACATTCATACTATTCGGGTGGGTTACAGTCTTTAATCCCAGGCCTGACGGGATAGCCAGTTTTTAAGGGCTGTACGGAAGGTCTGGAGGGTGGTGAGGGTACGAATCTCCACGGGGAGATCGTTCCATAGGGTCGGAGCTGCCACCGAGAAGGCTCTCCTCCACGTAGTTGCCAGTCTACATTGACCGGCAGATGGAACTCGGAGGAGGCCTAATCTATGGGATCTAATTGGTCGGATGGAGGTAATTGGCAGTAGGCGGTCTCTCAAGTACCCAGATCCACTACCATGAAGGGCTTTGAAGGTGGTAAGTAGCACCTTGAAGCGTACCCGGAGATCGACCGGAAGCCAGTGCAGCTCGCGGAGGATAGGTGTTATGCGGGTGAAGCGAGGTGCACCCACAATGGTGATAAATGCCAACGATAAAAACATTTTGTATATATTTTCTTTAAGTGCTGCTGATCGTGTTAGTTTATAATTTGTGTTCCAATGAACACAATTTTTCAGACTTTATGACTGTTGCAGCGTCCTCGTGGTCACATGATTTACATTCACATGCTTGACAACTGACTCACATTAATGACAGTTGCAGTGTCCCAGAATCATGTCCATCAGCTTTAGCGACCCTCTAACTAGCAAAGTCAAGGAGGAAACCAGATTCACTTAATATCTGTGTTATTAATTTGACAACGGCAGTGATTCACTTAACAAATGTGGCAAGGAAAGTTGTAAAATGGGGAAGACTCACTTAACAAATGATTCACTTATCAACCTAATTTTGGGCTCAGTTGTGGTTGTACATTGAGGATCACCTGGATTATGTTCCATGAAAATATAACAGAGAAGCCGCCCAGGGACAATGCGGGTAATAGGGCTGGAAAGAATTTTGGAAGTCCTGCTTTCCTAAGTAGCAAACTGAGACTAAATGAGGACATATCTTGGTGGTGTCTTAATATAGCAGCCCACAATCTTTTGGGCACCAGGGATCAGCTAGTGGGGTGAGATTTTTCTGTGGACTGAAGGAGGCAAGGTTTTGTGTGCTGCCTGCATCCCATGGATGGGGCTCCACTTGTTTGCACGGCCCGGTTTCTGGCCTTTTGCGGCCCAGTGCTGGTTCACAGACTGGGAGTTGGAGACCCCTCCCACCCTTACATACTTATGTCCTGACATCTGGTCTCTTTGTCGTCCCCCCCCCCCAATTGCCAGCCTCTGGATCAGTGATGGGTTTCAAAATTTTTAGAACCTCTTCTGTAGGTGTGGCCTACTTCGTGGGAGTGGCTTGCTGGCCATGTGACCGGGTGGGAGTGGCTTGTCGGCCATGTGATTGGGTGGGCGTGGCCAACTTGTAAAATGTGGTGAAACTCACTTAACAACGCTCTTGCTTAGCAACCAAAATGTTGGCTCAGAAACTCTGGCATTTGAAGCACGCAAGTATTAAAGCTGTCAAGTTACAAGACCCTTGCACCCCTAACCCTTTAGAAAAAAAAACCCAGGGGTGTTCAAACTTGACAGCTTTAAGACTTCTTGACTTCAACTCCCAGAATTCCTGCTCCAGTCATGTTGGCTCAGGAACTCTGGCATTGAAGTGTGCAAGTCTTAAAACTGTCAAGTTACAAGACCCTTGCACCCCTAACCCTTTAGAAAAAAAACCCCCAAGGGTGTTCAAACTTGACAGCTTTAAGACTTGTGGATTTCAACTCCCAGAATTCCTCCTCTCGCTCTTCATCTTGATGATATGCAGACGGGCGGGGGAGGAAGCTGGAACCGGTTCTAAACGGCACTGTAGATTTGTGGAACCTTCTATAGAAGAGGTTAGAACTGGCAGGAACCCACCCCTGCTCTGATGGATGTTCATGTGTGATTTTTGACTTTCCCTATCTTCTTTAATTTAGGAATTATATTAGAAAGCCTACTGTACACAGAAAATGCTGGGAAACTACTATCAACTCTTGATTTTGCTAGCTTTTAGTACTCCAGTTGGAAAGATTTATCAGCTGTGGAAAAGTGGTTTGGGGGGATGTGCACACGTTAGTAATTGTGTTTTATTGTTCAGCTCCATTTCTGGTCTTTTAATAAATATGGGCTAGCTATGCCTGGATTCCTGAAATCTTACAGACTTGCTAAAGTGAATTTTGTCTAGGGAACTGTTTGCTGCTTTGTGCAATAGAGGCTGCCAAGAGCACAAAAAGTTTCAGGTTTGGGTGCATTGTGGCCTGGTACGACGTGGAAAGTAGACACACAGCTTGTTTCTGCACGTTGTAAATGCAAAATGATGCTCCCTTTTGTGCAATGTACACTGTGTATTGGCTGTAAATTAGCTCTCTCATGAAGTTCAGGTTGATCCAGCCCAGTTAGTGCTAGGCAGTCCAGTGGGAGCTCTTGAAAATGGACGCTCTTTTAAGAGTCCATAGGACTTTTCCAAGCAGATAGTTAAATTCTTTCTCTTAAATAGAGGAATGATGCAGCTGTTTGCTTTCGGTGCCAAGTTGAAAGGGGACCTGGCCAGAGAGGAAACGTGTCTGAAATGTCTTAATTGCAGAGGTATTATTTAAGGAAAGTCTAGAGACTTTACGAAATAATCTTTGCTGTATGAAGAGATCATTTGTGGTCCCTTTGCTGAATGTTTTCCACTGACTGGTGACCGTATTTCTACCCTAGCAGACTTTAACCTACTTAAGCGTTTGATTTAAACACAGCTATATATTTTTGTTGGTAGATCTAACCTCTTTCATTTTTTTTTTGTTTGAATATGATTTATTAAGGATTTGGATTACAGTAACAAAAACTGATAAAATCTGAAAGAAAAAAGAATACTAAGAAAGTGAAGTGGAAGGAAGGAAGGAAGGAAGGAAGGAAGGAATACAGAAGTAACTTCCAATCTTCATTACAGTTATAGACAAATTTAGTAACTGTTCACGCCTTATAAATTACAGATATCGCTTCATTTTAATCCTATTACCTATTACCTATTAATCCTATTACCTATTACCTATCTATAAGCAAATCCATAAAACATTAAATTTTCAATCAATGTCAACCAAAAAAGTCTAGAAAGGATTGAAAACTGTTTCATTTTTGTATTTTCCTTTGGAATGTATATTACTTGGTTTGATTATAGTTTTCAGTCCATGAGCTGTTCCAAATAAGTACAGGTGGTTAAAACACACACACACACACACACACACACACATAGATATTCAATAAATCAACTGCTTTTCAACTACAGATCTCTGAATGATCCACCAAAGACATGAAGGGTTCTCGGTCATCTGAAAGCTGTCCCGACAAGTATCTCAAGCTTAGAAAGATATGCTCTTCACCTGTGTTGTGTGCGCAGAGGCATTTTTAACCATAATTAAACTTTTTTGCTTTGAAGACGAATCATCAGATGACTGACACTTAAGAACTTGCCTTTCATTCAGAGTCCTTGATTGATTGACTGAATGATTAGTTCTCTTAAACAATTCTGACACCACAGTAGCTGCACCCCCATATTTCCTATTATTTCAATGAAAAACAGATGGGGCGATTATTTGGATCCTATTTCTAGGATGGTCGTGCCTGTTTATCTACAGTATCTGCAGTGATTTCCACATATACTCCAGCAAGTAGTTTGTTCTCATTTTTGTGATTTCTTCAAGTTTCTATTTTGTTATGGACTAATGTGGATAATTGGCGGTTTGAATCCCTAGCGTCCTGTAACGGAGTGAGCTCCCATTACTTGTCCCAGCTTCTGTCAACCTAGCAGTTTGAAAGCATGTAAAAATGCAAGTAGAAAAATAGGGACCACCTTTGTTGGGAAGGTAACAATGTTCCATGCGCCTTTAGCGTTTAGTCATGCCAGTCACATGAAAACAGAGATGTCTTCGGAAAGTGCTGGCTCTTCAGCTTTGAAATGGAGATGAGCACTGCCCCTAGAGTTAGGAATGACTAGCACATATGTGCGAGGGAAACCTTTGCCTTTTTTTAATATGGATAAATGTCTGTGTGAACAAGATAACAGCAGGTGGCCATTTTTCACAGTCTTTGGGTCTTTCCCCATATATGTACAACTAAGATACAGATGTGGTTTGGCTAATCCTTTTTTTCCCTATCTATCTTGTCCCCTAGATGTTGCTTTTCTCGCATTCCAACCCTGAGCAAGACTGGCATAACATGTTTAGGCTGAACTGACACTAAGATAGTATTCTCTTCCTTATTCCCACATAGCCCAAAGTGCATTCCAAGGGTTCAAAATTGGTTAAGCTGACTGAACAATTAACTTGGGGGAAAAAGCCAGTGATTGGAAACAAAAATAGAAATAAACAGAGATTTGAAATGGGGATAATAAATTTCATGTCCGTATATAGTTTTCTGTAAACTAAAAATATCTATATATCTATATATCTATATCTATATATCATCTATATATCTATATATCTATATATCTATATATCTATAATATCTATATATCTATATCTATATCTATCTATATCTAGATCTATCTATATCTATATCTATACTATATCTATATCTATATATCTATATCTATATCTATATCTATATCTATATCTAATCTATATCTATTATATCTATATCTATCTATCTATCTTCTATCTATCTATCTACTATCTATCTATCTATATATATATATGGAGGACATTTCAAGTCCTCAATGTTGCATTTCCTTGTGGTTTCCCCCCCCCTCTGCCTTTTGCCTACATATAATTAGAGTCACCTTATTTCTCCATTCATTGGTCACAATCTCCAGGAAGGCTGGTTGGAGAAAACTAGTTTTATTGACTTAGGCATTGATTAATGGTCAACTGTATACCAGTTAATTGCTGAATCCAGAAATCAATGCTACTTGTAGCAAGAAAGAGGGTGGTTGAGATTTCTTTCACCTGCTTTCACAATCCAGTTCTTAGCTAATAAAAGACTGCTTGGTTAGTTTAACTCAGGTAACCCTTTGCCATCAACCAATCATCTTTGGCAGAGCTTGTTAATTGGTTTATTTATTTTGTCAAAATGTTTGCCTTTAAGTTGTGGAGATGCTTGAGATTACCTGGATTCTTATTACTGTTCTTTTCACTCTTCTGCCTCCCCCACCTCTGTCTCATGGCCCCATAACACACAAACATACCTACTTCAAGGCAGTTTAATGTATTTCACATGTTTGCCTGTCTTGGTGATTCATTTTTGCTGTCTCCTTTGTTGCACTTGGTTTGGTTTTATTGTGGTTTTGGCCACCAAGGAGATATGGTAGTTCATTAGATTATTTCAATGTCCACAAAAAATATGGGGGGGGGGGAGCAGCTAATGATTTACTAAGAAACCTTTCTTTTGTCCATTTGGTGCCGGTTAATTATTTAACAAGATTTGGTAGCAAACCTTTAAGAAAGAAGTGATTAAATAGTAAAATTTAAATTAAATAAGCAGATTATCCTCACATTCCTTGAATAGACCAATGCTGTCTCTATTTAGACCACAGAATGTATTACTGGGGGGGGGGGGGGGCAGTGGAAGGCAGAGCACAATTTTCAACCACAAAGTATATGAACTAGAAAATGTGTTTTGCTTTGTGTATCAAACAATCACCTGTCCCTCTCATTTTGGTCAGCCCAGTTGGGCAGGTCAAGTTCTGGTTGAACTGAAATTTAGAAGATTGTGCCTGCTCTGGCTTTTGCGGAGAAGAGCTCATGTGGATGAACAGATCAGAATTGGTGCAGATTCAGCCTCTCTCTACCCTCATCCACATGGCCTGGATGTCAGTTCACCTGCTCTTCTCTGCTGTGGCTACAATTCAATTCAAGCAATGTATTGCTGGCTGGCCAGCATGCCTTTTTTTTCTGGTGGCCCTATTCATGTATTCTACTTCCCCCTCTCCATGGCTAGCTCTTTTAAACTGGCACGTGCCATTTGACCCTCTCCATCTTCCCTTCCTCTTCCCTTCTCATCAACCTCTGAAGGTAGACCAGGTTGTCGAGACACAGAACACAGAACCACAACATTACAACTCTACTTCAGAGAGCAAACTAGGATGAACAAAGGCCCGAGACTAAGCCGTATGAAGAATGGCTGCAGGTTTTGGTTTGGCTAGCCTAAAGAAAAGAAGAATTAGGGGTGACATGATAGCACTATTCCACCTGAGGGACTGCCACAAAAAGGAGGCCAAATTTTTCCCCAAAGTACTGGAGGGCAGGACAAGAAACAATGGTTGGAAACTAGTCAAAGAGAGAAGCAACTGGAATTAAGGAGAAATTTCCTAAGAGTTAAGCAGTGGAAGTTTGCTTCAGAATGTGTGGGCGGTCTATCTGGAGGTTTTAAGATGAGACTAGACAGTCACTTGTCTGAAATGATAAAGGTTCTCCTGCTTGAGCAGGGGGCTCATTTAGAAGACCTCCAAGGTCCCTTCCAGCTCTATTCCATTCTACTTTATTGATCTGATATATAACAACAGTGCTTCCATCCCACTTATACCAATGAGAATTAGGCGGAGCAATTTTAAGTTTCTTTCTCACAGTTTTATTTCCCTGGACTGAATCACATTTTGCAAATGGTCTCTGCACGTCTTCTCTTGAGTTCATCTCTGGGTTTCTTGTTCCATTTAGCTCTACCACTGCCCCAAATTATGCCGATGGCTTTCACATTCTCCCCACCAGGGAGAACATACAGGCACACATGGGTTCCTGATCCATGGCCAGAACAAATATGCACCCTTAGCCTGGGCACAGCCACCTGACACAGGATAGTCTGTGCATGGAATGTTTTGCGCATCCTTAATTGAAAAGCACTGTTCCATTTCTGAAACAGTATGATAGCCTTCAGCATCTGATTTTTTCCAGATGTAGAGAGTCATGCTGGTTTAGTATTCTATGAGGTGTAGTCTCCACACTCTGGAGGATGACAGCTCAGGAAAAGGCAGACTAATATAGGGTGGGATGTTATATTTCACATGGGAAGAATTTGAATATGTTTCTGTTCAATAAAAGATTAAAAGACACATTTTTTAAGTTGCCTTGCCTTGCTTGGCTATGTTAAGTTCATTAAAAAAAATGTTCTGTAAATGTTTAAATGAAATAAGAAATGCAAAGTTTATTTTTATTTCAATAGATGCCACTGATTTTGATATTTTTTGATAAAGGCAGCATGTAAATGCATTAAAATTAATAAATACCTTCTATTGTTAATGTAATATCTTTTTTTTAAAAAAATAGCTGGTCTCCATGTTCATGCATATCATGCGATGCAAGTGTTAAAATATTGTTGTTTCACCCTGTTTAAAACAGATATCAAGCATCATATTTAAATTAATGTGAGTATTAATATAGTGATAGCAGAGTGAAGTTGCTTTTATTGTACCTTTATTTGGTCATTTCTTCAGAACTTGAAAAACATAATTTTGCCATGACTTTCTGTTAGGATCTTTCTTTAAGGTCTTGTAAGTTCATATGTGTCTTCAGTGATAGCATCTAGCCACCTTATCTTTCCACGGTTCCTTTTTGTTGTTGTTACCTTCAATCTTTGGAAGTTTCATAATCTTCTACACTGCCTGGCCTTCGCATTAAGGTTCTAAAATAACTCAAGTTTTAGCTTCATTAGTTCTTCCAGTAAACTACCTGGATTTATTTCATCTAACATTGAACGATTTCTTCTTGCAAGTCAAGATATTCTGAACCATTGTCTCCAGCATCACAAGTCAAAGTTATGGATTTTTTTTTTCATTCAGTCTTTCTGATGGTCTTCTATTATTATGAAAGATTCCACCCCTTATGACATGGCTTTGGTTTAATACTTTGATTCAGAGGTGGTATTCAGCAGGTTCTGACCAGTTCTGGAGAACAGATAGCGGAAATTTTGAGTAGTTGAAGAACTGGTAAATACCACTTCTGACTGGCCCCGCCCATCTATTCTATGCCTCTCGAGTCCCAGAATCTATTAATCAAGTAAAGAACAAAAATCTATTGAAGGTCCAACAGACAAAACAAGAATACAGAAAAGATGTGATAAATCAAGAATGGAGAGTGGCAGAAAAAGCATTGCATGGCCAATTTCTGGAAAAATAAAAGATAAAATGGACAGTGAAAAAACCTGGTTATGGTTAACAGCAGATACATTAAAGAGAAACAGAGTCACTAATCCTTGCTGCACAAGAACAAGCTATCCGCATAAATGCCATTAAGGCCAAAATCGAAAATCCTCTGATGATGCCAAATGCAGACTTTGCAAGAAGCTGATGAAACTGTTGATCACATACTCAGCTGCTGTAAAAAAAATCGTGCAGACCAATTATAAATTGCAGCACAATTCAATAGACAAATGATCCATTGGAATTTGTGCAAAAATTAAATATTAAAACAGCAACAAACTGGTGGGAACATCAGCCTGAAAAAGTCACCGAAAATCAGATGGTCAAGATCTTGTGGGATTTTCGCATACAAACAGACAAATACTGGCGCATAATACACCAGACATCACACTGGTTGAGAAAAATAAGGTTACAATCATAGACATCACAATACCAGGTGATAGCAGGGTCGACGAGAAGAATGTGAAAAAATGCAAAATCCAGGACTTAAATATAGAAATGCAACGACTATGGCACAAACCAGGTGGTAATTCCAGTGGTAATTGGCACACTGGGTACTATTCCGAAGGCACTGGAATTACATTTAAAACAGTTAAAAATTGTCAAAATCATCATCAGTCAAATGCAAAAAGCCGTGCTGCTTGGATCTGCATGCATATTACGAAAATACATTACGACGTCCTAGGCCCCCGGGTGGGGCCCGACTAGTAACCAATGCCAATCCGGCGAAACAACTGGCCGCTGATACAATTGTATAATAATAATAATTATCATCATCATCATTATCATCAGGAGGAGGAGGAGAAAGGAGGAGGAGTATCCTCATAACAGTTCTTGTCAGGGAACAATCAATCAGTCTTAAAAACCGAGCCACAAATAATCCTGTCCCTGCTGAGCTTTCTTAGGATGTTGGTATTTGGGTTGTGAAGACATCAGAGGAAATATCACTATAGAGGCCAGGGCCAGTCACTGAACAGGCCTAACTCCAGAGACCCATAAGATAGTCTTACTTTGATGATGGAACTCCAAAAATACCAGCCTACCAGAACAGCTGAGACATTGAGGGAAACACAGTCCTTTACGGTGCAGGCTGCAAGGGATTTATAGATGACAACCAGCATTTTAAATTGTACCCAGAAACCAAATGTTTTTTTCCTCTCTCAGTCTCTCTTATTCCATCCCCCACCCTGTTGTAATCCAAAATTAAGGCCACAATCCAACCTAAATTGCAACACTTAAAGCTATTAAAATAAATGGGCTTAACCATTCTTAATTCAATACTGGATTCTCTCTTTAGTATGCAAACTGGCAATGCATCCATCACATATATTTGCAGTCAGCACATAACTGAAGGCTGGTTTTTATGTGTGAGTCGTAGGGACATCTGTGATGTGCCACAGCCATCATGCAAACTGTCTAGTGACTTCTCTTGAATTGTGGTAGTGGTTTTTTGGGGGGAGGGGGGAGGGTGTTTTAGCATGCATATTTTTTTCCATTAATTATAGAATGTCTAACACCATCCAGTGGCATTTCACACACTCAGCTGGTTTAATAGGGAAATGATCAACAAGAACACCAGATGGTTTCACCAATAGGAAATGGATTATAGCATTCAGTGATAAATATTCAGTTTTTTAATTCATTCTTAGAATGTTTAACCTGGTTTTACCACCACCACTCCAAAAAAATCCTTATTAAAACTGCTTGAAGTACACAGAAGTAGATGTTATTGAGAGCTGACCAGTATTAGCACCTACTCGAGGAAAATTTAACCTAATAGTTTGATCATATAATGAATGATTTGCAAATTTGCTTTTGTTTGATAATAGGGTATCCTAAAGGTGAATAAGTAAACAAAGTGTTTATTGGTACGTTGGGTGAAGAATTAAAAATCTCTTGGACAGCTTTTGCGAATCTTGGCATGATGTTCACTAGCGCTAGCTGAGAAATGTTTAAATTTTGAGGCCCCAAACCCTGAATTAACCAAAATCAACTGTTAAACCTGAAGTGAACCTGGCTGAGGCCATCTTGGAGACTTCAGTATTGCCACACAACAAGGCGGGGGGGGGGGGGAATAGCTAGATGGAGTTTTGTAGCCCAAACAATAAAGGTTTCCTGTGAGAAACTTTATTGTGGTTCCTGTGGGAACCAAGGACATTTTCACACGTGACTGGCCAGAGGAGGAGTAAAGTAATCAAGCACCCTGCCAGCACCTTGACCAGTGACCTGGGGGGAAAGGGAAACTTTACTTTTTAATTAGGAGAGTCGGCTTTCACCAGTTGTGCCAATATGTATCCAATAAATTATTCTTTGAGGAATTCCCTGCCTCTGAGTTCTGCTTTCTATGGGTTCATTACTTGGAATGCTGACATCAACAAGCAAAAATCTTAAGGGGTAAGTTTCAGAGACTCATCCTGGCTGTTATAAAAAAAATATTCAGTGTGACATTGTGTGTTTGTTTGTTTGCTTGAGTGATAACCTTTAAGCAGTGCATTAAATGGAACAGAGTGGAAACACACAACCCAATGACCTTTCCCCAAACAAATTGTCTGCCACTCCTACACCCTCCTATGCCACTTGCTATCTCTTGCAGGGAAGTGTCCTGTGTAATATAAATGTAAATGCTTAATGGACCGGGACTGGGAGCCTGTTTTACCATTAGGTGAAAGCCATTGTATAGCTTCTATTCTATGGAATTATCCCAGCTGTGAAAACACAGGCATGGCATTACATTCATGGACCAAAGATCTATGGAAATTAACACTTGAGTTATTGTGTTCTTCTCTCACCCTTACTTCAGATGAATTATTAGGCTGGTATTACTCTTTGGTGCAACATAGTAGTAGCATAGGGCCTTTCCCTTCAGGCACTGACCATAACAATACCAGCATCTTTTCTTCAGGTGTAGCCAAGAGGTGTTTGAAGTAGGGGTCAAAATGGAAGGTGTTATTTTGTACCCTCTCTTTGTATGTTAACATTGTATACATCAGGGTGGGTTTCAACCGGTTCGCGGCGGTCCCTGCGAACCGGTTTAGTCGGCGAACCCGGAAGTAAGTAACTTCCGGGAATGGCGAAGGGCCCCCCGCGCGCCCGCGCTCCTTACCCAGTTTTGACGAGTTCTGCGCTTCCATGCATGCGCAGGACGCATACAGCGCCTGCGCGATCCTCTAGGAGCAGCTGGAGCATTGCACAGACTCTAGTACGCATGCATGCACCGCGTGCGTGCATGCGCGTGCTGCCGGGCCCGTTCCAACCGAACCGGTTGGAACGGGGCGAGAAACCCACCCCTGGTATACATGTACAAAGATGCAGGGCTTCATTCTATAGTTACATCTGTGATTTTTCCCTTTCTGGTTCCTCATTGCAAATGACTCCAGTTATGACCCTCAAGCTGTTGTCTTCATCCCATCCTCACCCAAGAAGGGAAACTGCCTTATGTCTTTGCTGTATCATTGTTAATGAAAGATTTTCCCCTTGAATCCAATAACAGCCACAAGGTGTGTAAAACCTGTTACATTTTACCACCTGTTATGGCCCAGGAAGACCAGGTCAGGTGACCCGGCGGTGGGTAAAACCCAATAGATCATGTCAGAGTAATGTGAACGTCGCTCTTCTCCTCCCATCTCTCACCAGTCATCTTTGTTGCCTTTGTCTACCTAAAGAGCTGGACGGGTCTATCAAAATTGCCCCAAAGTACCACATTCTTCAGTCAGATCAGTGCTTCAATTCTATGACCCATAGAATTTTTAATTGTAAAGTTTAAATCCTTGATGGAGGTACATGTTCTAGAAGCATGAAATATAAACAAGCAAGCAAACTACTAAGCAAGTGATGAAAGAATATCCTTCTGGGTTCGGCTCCAAGTGGGGAAAAAGACACTGGAGACATGGAGGCTGCTTGGAAAGATGGTTTATTGTTGGACAGGGCCACATGGCTTGAACCCTGAACAGAAAAGTTGATCACATGCTTCAATGTTGGAGAAGAAGAGAAGGGCTGAGGGAGGGGCTTGCTAGGCTTTTTATAACCTGTTCAGTCCCACCTCTCTGTTTCCTGTAAGACATGTATTTTGATTGGTTGTCAGACTCCCTTGGGGCCATGCAGGGGCTACTCTCTAGGCTATGTTTTGAATCCAGGTTTGGTTGAGTTCTCAGATGCCATGTGGTGAGTTGGGGCCAATATTATCATGCTTTACCACCCCCCTGGAACTGAAGTGGAGAAGTCTTTATTATGTAAAGTGGACTAGCTTGGCCTTCTTAATGGCCCATTGACAAAGTGGGGATGGGCAGGAGGCTACAGGCAGCTATTCTGTCTTTTAAAACACGTTTCTTTCTTTTCACATCCAGAGAACTATTCTGCCTTTTCAATATTTCCTAGGATTTTTATTTTCTGGGAGAGGGCTGGATGATAACTTCCTACACAAGTAAGTAGCTAGTGGAATTGCAGAATGATATGAGCCACTTATTTGTTACCTCCAAATTCACCTGGTAGGAATCTGGACATCACATTTGTTAGGGAAGGGAAAGGGGAAAGAGGAAGGACAGGAAAGGAAAGGAGAGGGAGGGGAGGGAGAGGAGGGGCAGTGCTTTCTTGGTGATTCCATTTTTATTTAACTCAGATTTAGGAACATAGCCAGAATCCTGCCACCAGGCCCACCCTTGATTTTTTTATGTATATATAATGACTGGAGATGTGGGAAAATGAGAGGACTAGAAAACTAATCATGTTGCTTATCAAATGCTGCACACAAAAATCCGGGAGCACCGATTAAGAGTGAGTCAGAAAAGATTCAACAGAGGTAGAGTAGAAATAGGTGGAGATCCACCAATGAGAGATTTAGAAGCCATGAGCTGAGCAGACAGCCTTAAGCAAGCTATTCATTGCCTTGGTTCCTGTCTATAACACGAGAGCAACATAAATCAATGCCTTGCCTCCTGTTTATTCAGTAAACTACTCAGGGAAAAAAAAATCATTTGTCAAGTCTAATTGAGATGAGGCTCCAAGCTGAAGACTTCAGGTTGCTTCAAAGTAGTCTAGTATCGAATTCCTACAGCTTATTTCTTACAGTATTTCATTTTATTTTTAAAAAAGGCAGAATTATACTGTATATTATCAAACAGGAGGTGCATTCATGCTTAAGCTCTGCTGTATAGAAAGTGATGAAAGAAATGTCCTTCTGGGTTCAGCTCCAAGTGGGGAAAAAGACACTGGAGACATGGAGGCTGCTTGGAAAGATGGTTTATCGGTGGACAGGGCCACATGGCTTGAGCCCTGAACAGAAAAGGTGGTCACATGCTTCAATGTTGGTGGAGAAGAAGAGAAGGGCTGAAGGAGGGGCTTGCTAGGCTTTTCATAACCTGTTTAGTCCCACCTCTCTGTTTCTGATTGGTTGTCAGACTCCCATAGGGCCATGCAGGGGCAATTCTCTGGGCTGTGTTTTGAATCCAGTTTGGTTGAGTTTTCAGATGCCATGTGGTCAGTTGAGTAAAGGGCCAATATTATCATGCCTTTACTCCCATCCCCCCTGGGCCTGCGGTGGAGAAGTCTTTATTATGTAAAAGGGACTAGCTTGGCCTTCTTAATGGCCCATTAAAAGTGGGGATGGGCAGGAAGCTACAGGCTTTTAAACATGTTTCTTTCTTTTCACATCCAGAGAAATATTCTGCCTTTTCAATATTTCCTAGGATATTTCATTTTTCTGGGAGAGGGCCACAAAAGGATGGGCAACGTTTTGCCAGCTAAGGCTAAACTTAACAGATTGGGGTTTGCTTTATTTTTAACATCTTAAGGCCAACTAGGCTATCTTTGGGTGAGCTGAAGATGCACCCTAGATAGGACCATACTGAAAAGGTATGGTCAGGATTTCTTTTTCCTTTAAGAAACGTTTCCTTTGGAATATTTTTTTAAGCTATGTTAGGTCTAAGCATCCACCTGAAAATGGTAGGAAATTGTGCGTTTTAGAAGTTGGAGCCCTTTTTCAGCTTTACTCAATCATGATTAACCTGTCTTGGAAGAGTGCCTAAGGGACATGTAATTTTATATTAGTGTAGTCTGTGGCATATAAGTAGGTCTATTCCTGTTTCAACTGCATGTTTTAAATAAGCATACAGGTAGCCATTCATGGAGTCAACATAAAATGAGTACAAATAATTATATGTTAGCTTGCCCTGCATTGTTTACTTCTTGTTTGACAACATTTATGTTTACCCTTGGGCTGGTAAATTACCCTTGTACCTAAGTGTGTAAAACAAATACACACAGAGAGAGAAGGGGCACTGCATGAAGCCAGCGTTTCTCAACCTTAGCAACATTAAGATGTTGGCTGTAGAATTCTAGGAGTTAACTTATTATTTATTTATTAATGTACATAGTGGCCCATCCCATCTGAATGGTGCACAATAATAGATAACAAAGATAAAACAGCAAATACAAATTATATATATATATATATATATATATATATATATTATATATATATATATATATATATATCCCACACACACACATACATACATACATACATACATACATACATACATACAACATATATATATATTATATTATATATATATATATATTATATATAAAACCTCACTGTAATACAGAGGTGTGTTCCTACCAGTTCGCACCAGTTTGGTAGAACCAGTTCGTCAAATCTACCGAACCGGTTAGAAGAGGTTCCACCAGAAGCAGGCCACACCTACAGAAGAGGTTCCAAAATTTTGAAACCCACCACCACACACATGCACACAGAGAGAAGAGAAAGAGAAAGAGAGGAAGAAAGAGATAAAGAAAAGAAAGAAAAGTGAGAGAGAGATGAAAGAAAAAAAGGAAAAGGGACAGAGAGACAAAGGAAGGAAGAGAGAGAGAGAGAAAGAGAAAGAGAGGAAGAAAGAAATAAAGAAAAAAGAAAGAAAAAGTGAGAGAGAAACGAAAGAAAAAAAAGGAAAAGGGACGGAGAGACAAAGGAAGGAAAGAAGAGAGAGAGGAGAGAGAGAGAGAGAGAGAGAGAAGAGAACACATGGCCACTCCCACCAGGTCACATGGCCGGCAAGCCACTCCCACAAAGGAGGCCACACCCACAGAGTAGGTTCGAAATTTTTTTGAAACCCACCACTGTTGTAATAAATATCCAAAAATGCAAACCACAGCTGAAGGGCGAATAAAAATGGGGCCATCAACAATGGAGCCACGCAGACAAGTCTCCAGTTCCGTGAGGTCTTGAGGCCTTTTTCTGATTTCAGCGGGAAGGCTGTTCCATAAAAACAGGTACCATGACACAGAAAACATGCCTCCGAGGACTCACGAGATGTAGATCCCTAGCTGATGGTACCCATGATGTGCCTTTTCTGCGAGATCTAATGGGTGTGGGCTGATGTAAATGGGCGGAAACGGTCCTTTAGATAGCCTGGTTCCATGCTATGAAGAGCTTTAAAGGTTAAAACCAGCCCTTTGAATTGGACCTGGAAGCAAATTGGCAATCAGTGCAACTCCTGCAGAGCAGAGGTGTCACATGAACTGTTTGAGCAGCACCCATAAACTGCCTGTGCAGCTGTACCACAGAAGGTGAAACTTCCAGATATTCTTCAAGGGTGGTCCTCGGTACAGCACATGGCAGGAGTCCAATTTTCAAGTAATAGGGTATGAGCAGTGGTGAGCTGCTGCTGCTTTAACAACCGGTTCAGTGAGCATGTGTTTTATGCCCATGTGTGTTTGCGCACGTGCATGTAGTGCTGAAAATGGAGCATTTAGAAGCTCATCTGCTTACCTTCCAAGTCAGCAACGATAAGTAAAACAGCTGGGGGAGGAAACCAGTTGTGCCACACAATTGAGATGAGCTAGAAAGCAGGAAATAAAGGACAGGATACAGCAGGATGGGTGGGAGGGGCCAGCTGATCATTGGAGCTACCAGTTCGCCTGAACCGGTGCAAACCGGCTGAAATCAACCTCTGGGCATGAGTCACTCTAAGCTCCACATATCTTGAATTTGCTGAGATTGAGAAACCCTGCATTAAACCAATTAAACATTTGAGCAATTCTATGGTTTTGAACATTCATGCACTGCAAGATATCATCTTGTCTGGAGGTAATTTCTACCCGGCTTTCAACTGACTAGGCTACCGATTCAACTCTTCATGTCTACTGTATGTATGTATATGTATATCTATATGTGAATGCGTACATGTATTACAGCAGCCGTAGCAATAAATGTAAAATTATAATTTAAAGGATTGTCTGAACCTGCAGCTCTTTCTCTTAGGATGATTTGTTGGAACAAATCACTCCAATAAAACATGCATGATTGACAATAAAGATATCATTTTTACAAAATTGCATTTCTTTTTCCTTAATTATGGCATCATATATTTTTTTTGCAAGATTAATGTACATTTAAGAAGAAAGCTAATTGCAGAAAACAAGCTGATGTAACTGAGCCCTAATTAAATGAAAATGATGGCGCTAACGCACTTGTAGTGTTAATTAAATAACAATGGTGACAAGTGTCTGAACACTGGAAGGAAAATGATAAAATCCCTCACTCTCCCGGTTTAGTTAACTACCCAGCTGAGCTAAAAACTTCTTCGTTTATGCACTGGCTAAGTTCCATCAATGTTCACTTTCATAGCTGGTAGCTTCATTAAGCAGACATGCCAAAGACCTTCCATTCTGACTTTGCTGGTTCAATGTGCTATTACACTAGGGCAGGCCAGAACACTTTTCAGTCAAGCAATGCTTGTGTTCGTGAAAGAGTATTGACAAATCATTTGGGACAATGGTGAAAAAATCACTAGCAGGGAAAAGAATCGATAAACAGCCGAAAGCATCGTCCCTTAAATTCATCAGAACTCGCCATTGCTGTCTTCTTAGCAATAACAATAGCACTTAGACTTATATACCACTACCCACCAGTGGTGGGTTTCAAAAATTGTTCGAACCTACTCTGTGGGTGTGGCCTCCTTTGTGGGAGTGGCTTGCGCCCATGTGACCAGATGGGAGTGGCTTGCCGCTCACGTGACCGGATATGAAGATGCCGACGACACGTGTCAGAACCACCTTAAATTACCTCACACACAGCACTGGCATGCATAAGAATAGGATGTAAACTTGTTTTTTAAAAGGCATTTTTGGTTTGCATTAAAACAACTTCAACACACGCAATGTTCTGATTGCACCACTAACGCAGTAGTCATCCTTACCTTTCACAGAGGCACTGAGTTTTATAAATATGAGCATGATAGTGTAGAATAATCATATCCAAGGACCAGTGGTGGGTTTCAAAAATGTTTGGAACCTCTTCTGTAGGTGTGGCCTGCTTTCCAGGTCCACTGGTGGAATCTCTTCTAACCGGTTTGGTAGATTTGACGAACCGGTTCTACCGAATAGGTGCGAACTGGTAGGAACCCACCTCTGCTTATAGCCCTCTCTAAGCAGTTTGCAGAGTTAGCATATTGGTCCCAACAATCTGGATCCTCATTTTACCCACCTCAGAAGGATGGAAAGCTGAGTTAACCTTGAGCCGGTCAGGATCAAGCCGCTGGCAGTCGGCAGAATTAGCCTGCAATACTGCATTCTAACCACTGCGCCTCCATGGCTCTTTTACTTCTCAGTAATGTTTTCAGACTTTAATTATTAATCATGAGGAGTAGAAACTAAAGCAATTCTGCCTTAGAATCTGTATGCTGCAGATCTATGTGCACAACACACAGAAGCAGAGTAGGCATTTTTGTTAAGGGCACTTAGACTTATCCACCACTTTATGGTGTTTTACAGCCCTCTCTAAGCAGTTTTACAGAGTCAACATGTTGCCCCCAACAATCTGGGTCCTCATTTTACTAACGTTTGTATTGTATTGTATTGTATTGTATTGTTTTGTTTTATATTTATTTTATCTCATCTTATTATTTTTAGAAGTAACTCAAGGTTGTGAACATATTCAACACACCTTCTTCTTCCTATTTTTCCCACAACAAAACCCTATGAGGTGATATAGTACATGTGCACACAGACAAAGATGTAGTAAGGGGGAGGGAAGAACACAATACGGATGCTACCAGTAGTTCTCAACTTGCAACAATTGGTTTATTGACTTTCAAAGTTACAATGGGACTGAAAAAAGTGACTTACGACCATTTTTCACACTTATGTTGCAGCTGAATTTACATGCTTGACAACTGACTCATATTAATGATGGTTGCAGTGTCCTGGAGTGGACAGGCAATAGTATAGGCAGGCAATGGTATACGAATAGTATACGAATTCATCCTTCTTTTTGACATTAAGCCCAGAGAACATATGCTTAAGGAAGGGCACCTCATTGGGTGGTCCATACATGTATGAACAAAACACAACTCTGGAGTAAAACAAAAAATAAAATTACTTGGGGCAATTAGAATGGTTTGCTTACTGATTCATCCAACTGTATGGATTTTGAGCAGAGGTGGGTTCCTACCGGTTCACACCGGTTCAGTAGAACCGGTTTGTCAAATCTATCGAACCGGTTAGAAGAGGTTCCACCAGTGTACCCAGAAAGCAGGCCACACCTACAGAAGAGGTTCCAAATTTTTTTGAAACCCACCACTGATTTTGAGATAGGTGCCACAAACACATTTGGCGATTTTAAGACTTGTGGACTTCAACTCCCAGAATTCTTAAAGTTGCCAAGTTTGGCCACCCCTGCCATCAGCCTTTCGTTAAGAAGATGGAGCTGCAGGAAGCAAGCCTTGTTCTGACTGTGCTATTCCCTTAAACCCCATCAACTGAGGAGGAGTAATCCTTACATCTGAAGAAAGCTTCTGCAGCAGGAATTATTTCTTTAATGAGACATGTTGTGTTTATTTTGGGATGGGCAGGGAAACTGTCTTTCTGCAAACTCTTGTGCTAGGCGCAATGCCTGGAAGTGACCTAATTCAAAGCTGATTGTATCTTTCTCCTGATAGCAAGTTATTACTTTTTTCTCTTCTTTTGCTGTGTCCTTTTAAAGTTATGGAACTCAAGACGCAGCTGGAGATGGTGAAGGCTGTGAAAGCAAGACTAGCAACACTAGCGTTTGTGTTCTTGTGACAGCTGCCAAACAATCACCACTGTGCATGTTATTCAGTGTTCCTTCAGCACCAAGCTAAACATTGTACTTGGGTTCAGAATGAAGGCTCTGCGTGTATCCTTTTTAGTTCATAGACCAATATTATCTCTTCTAAGAAACTGTATTTGCTGTGTTTAGAGATTAAACAATACAGCCTAGTGGCTAGGTTTATCTTACTCTTCTGGCCAAGAACAGACCATCACACCTATAAATTCTGCATTCTTTTGGTGTCCATAAAAGGATACTTACTTAGCACTTTTCTTCTGCAAACAAGGGATAGGTGCTAAGCATTTATGTGCTTCTATTTTACAGGAAATTATTGGCTTGAAAGTGATATATTTTCACGAGGACTTTTTCCTTTTTTAGCCACCAAGATAATGGCGTCAAAGACTAACTAATGTTCAATATCATGCAGCTATCAGAAGCTATTCTGGTCCTCCTCTGATCCAAGTGTTTTTAAATGTGACAACTTTAAGATACGTAGACTTTTAAAAAAATATGAGTGTACCAGAGGTGGGTTCCTACCAGTTCGCACCTATTCGGTAGAACCGGTTTGTCAAATCTACTGAACTGGTTAGAAGAGGTTCCACCAGTGGACCCGGAAAGCAGGCCACACCTACAGAAGAGGTTCCAAAAATTTTTGAAACCCACCACTGGTAACACTGCTATCATCTCTCTCCTAGTCCTTCTTTTCACTAGAGTAGACATACAATAGACCATAGCAGGGGTGCGTTCCTGCCAGTTCTAACCTCTTCTATAGAAGAGGTTCCACAAATCTACAGTGCTGTTTAGAACTGGTTCCAGCTCCCACCCCCGCCCGTCTGCACATCATCAAGATGAAGAGCGAGAGGAGGAATTCTGGGAGTTGAAGTCCACAAATCTTAAAGCTGTCAAGTTTGAACACCCTTTTTTCTAAAGGGTTAGGGTTGCAAGGGTCTTGTAACTTGACAGTTTTAAGACTTGCACACTTCAATGCCAGAGTTCCTGAGCCAACATTTTGGTTGCTAAGCAAGAGCATTGTTGAGTGAGTTTCACCACATTTTACAAGTTGGCCATGCCCACCCAGTCACATGGCTGGCGAGCCACTCCCACAAAGCAGGCCACACCTACAGAAGAGGTTCTAAAAATTTTGAAACCCACCACTGGAGTGTACCTTGTGGAACATGAATTTGTGCTGCCATTTTGGAAACGCACTGCTCAAAATTATCTTCGCCATCTCTTCACCAGACTGTGAAGGGTTTTGCGTATTGTGAAGTTGGGTGTTTCTCAACTTCAACAATTTTAAGAAGTGTGGACTTCAACTCCCAGAATTTGCCAAGCAGCTTAAGTGACCTAATTAAAAGGGATGTATGGGAGAAGGTTGTGATAGCTTGTAACACCACCTGTTTTTTGTCAGTGTTAAAGTCAATATCAATTGGATAAGCATCTCTTTGAAAAAGAAGATAAATTGGGCAAATAAAAAAACGAATTCAAGATTAGCAAACTGAAATATCCTCTTTACATCCCTATATCTGCCTTTTACAGGAAAGTGTTTCTGATGGCAGCGTGCAGTAGGTGGAATACACTCTGTTTTGCTTTGCCTATTCTTCTGCTCCAAAAGCTAGATATAAAGCAGAAAATAACCAGTTTCTGCCTATATTGAGAATTCTGATTAAAGCTTTAGCTGAACCCTCCAAAACGTCTAAAATTGAATATTTTTAAAAGGGCACAATGCTAATTTTTGCCCACGGCATCAGGTAGCAGATTTTGTTTTAAATGTACTTATTGCAACCATATTGTGCTACCTTCTTGTGAACTATTCAGACCTGCATGGACTTGTTTTGATGTGTTTGTTTAAACCATTTTTACACCACCTTTTTATGAACTACAGGTGGCCAAATTGCATCAAACAAGCAAACCAGAACAACCCATAATTTCCACCCACTCCAAAATCTTGATGAGATTAAAATGCACTCGCTTTTAACTTTAGGGACTATGTTACATATCCATATTTTGGGCTTCATAAGAAATAGGAGAGCATTATGCAAACAAGGGATGTCATGTGTATGTGTTTAGGTTTTGTGGTTGTGTGCCCATCATGTTTTAGATAGGACAAGACCCTCTTGCCATCAAGAATACAACATATGGCAGGGGTCAGCAACCCGTGGTTCTGGAGCCACGTGTGGCTCTTTCATCCCTCTGCTGCGGCTCCCTGCCGCCAGTCAGCTCCATAGGGCTTTCCATTAGGGCAGGTAGAAGAAAAAGGATATTACACTAGAAGGAGACTCTATGGTGGGGGAATCACAGTTCCCAGCAGAGGAAAAAGGATGCTATGCTAGGAGGAGACTCTATGATGGCAAAACCGGACTTTTGGTCGGCTCCAGAATTGAACCGGGGGGGAAGCTTCCGGTTAGGACTTTTGTGGCTCTTTGAGTGTTTAAGGTTGCTGACCCCTGACCAGTGGTGGGTTTCAAAAATTGTTGGAACCTACTCTGTGGTGTGGCCTCCTTTGTGGGAGTGGCTTGCCAACCATGTGACCGGATATGAAATTATGAATTAGTACTTAGGTCGGTCCAAGTAGCTATTCAGAAACTCTGGCATTGAAGCATGCAAGTCTTAAAGCTGTCAACTTACAAGATCCTTGCCAGTGGTGGGTTTCAAAAATTTTGGAACCTATTCTGTAGGTGTGACCTGCTTTCCGGTCCACTGGTGAAACCTCTTCTAACCGGTTCGGTAGATTTGACGAACCGGTTCTACCGAATAGGTGCGAACTGGTAGGAACCCACTTCTGCCCCTGACCTAGGGAAAGAATCGACCCACCATGCAAGGTGTAGTATGAAGCAATCAGGTAATTGGTGTCCCTTTATCTTGAATGACCCTGTGCTTCCCTTTCTGCATGGTAAATGTAAAGAAAAGTGAGAGTTCAAATGGTAGTTTAAGATTCACTCCCATCCTCATCACACACACACACACACACACACACACACCTATTCCCCTTGTGTTTACTCTCAGAACAAAGCTTGACAACAGCTGAAAATCCAGTGCTAGGCTCAGATACTTGAGAGGCCATCCAGTGGGTGCTCTATGGGGCTGTATCGTGGAAGAAGGCAGGGCCAGGGTGTGGTTTTGTTGATTGGGGTATCAATGGGGGTATTAATTAATTAACTAAAATGGCAAGCCATCTCATTGATTACTGGTCATCCTCAGTGGAATATTGACAATCTGTTTGGAGGGAATGCTGGGAGCAATTTAAAGAAAAAACAGATTGGGACCACAAGTGACCTTTCAGTCACATATTGTTTATCTGATACTGTCACTAAATTAGAACTGTAAAAATATGGGTGACCAGTCAGTGGCATCAAAGACAATGCTTTGACTCTTTACTGCCATCTATTGGCCACCTAGGTCCTTGCAGCTTAAGTCGACTGTCCTATTGTGGCCACAGAATGAGCCTTCAATGTTACCCATACACATTTTCCTTATAATCTAAACAACCTCTGATACATTGTTGACTCCTGTGGCTAAAATTATGCACTACTCATCTATTCAATATTCCCGAATAACAGAATATCTAGCAATGCACTAATGAACCCCAGTGCTCCTTGGGGGGGGGGGGCACACATTAAATAGTTAGTGTTAAATAATATTTTTAAAACCTCCATATGTTTAATGTTTGTTTTGGACTGGATATTTAGACTGTAAATGGCTGATGCAATAAACTGTTGTCTACCATGGTGATAACCAGAATGTTTTTATTTCAACAAATGGAATAATTGTCATAGTGTTAGATGCACTGTAACATTTCCCACCCACCCCCATTTAAATATTCCCAATATCAATATATTCACTCCAAAATTAATTTAATTTAAGGGACCAGTCTGTTAAATAATTCACCAGCAATGGTTGTGGAGATGCACTAAGCTGGGTAATTCCCTTGTTCTAGATGGCACTGCCCATGTTTCTCTCTGTAGGAAGAAGACAAGGATTAAAAATAAAAGGCGCTGTCATATGTGGATTTTCTTTTTTAAAAATGCGACTGAGATATGTTGATTCCTCTCTAAGTTTAGCATTTTCTGCCTTGGATCTTCCGTGTTATGAAGTAGTACCATTTCCTGAAATGAAATAAAAATTCCTCTGTGCTGAGAAATGTTATGACTGTATCAGAGTTTGCACGTTATTGGGATTAAACATTAGGGTGACCAGTGTGCTGAATATTTGCACATGTTTCTCCTTGCTACTTTATGTGCTACTGTTTTCAACCAGCAACAGAGAGAGAGAGGAAAATAAATTAATTCTGTAGATTACTTTCTTGGATTATTGTGCTTTCCCATGACATCAAACCCCTCCAAATCCTACCATTCTTTGAAGAACAGCACTACAAAAAGCTTTCTTTGTGTCTTAATATAATCCTGGATTTTTCTTTGAGCTGTTTAGGTGGGGGGGGGGAGTCACTATTTCCCTTGTGTTAAGCCTCACATTAGATTTGAGATCTGAAATGTGATCAGTAGACTGTTGGAAAGGAAGCCGGGGAGATAAAAAGATTTAAACTTTTCATGTCCACAGATTAGGCTTTATTTGCAGGAGAGTCTTTTAATGTCTATTTCATGAAATACAGAATTGCCTTCTGCATGTAGTGAACATATATGGTGAGCTTATGTGTACTCCGGTATATCCAGGGGACATCTGTCTATGCGTGAGTGCAATGTTGCTTTGCTTGGTTTTATTTACCCTTCCAATTCCAATCAAAAGGGTTTGGTCCCTGCTACGTCAAATCATATGTTAATTATCACTTATCTAATCTGGTCTTCCAACTTGCCAGCTGGGCAAACACAAGAAATAAGAGCAAGGGGAAGTAATTTTATTTCCTTATTTAGACCATATCCAGACACTAGGAGGCCACTTGCCACAGTAAGACCAAACTGCTTTCATCAACTGCATTGCTGGAATAGCATCATGCCAACAGAATAACAGAGTTGGAAGGGACCTTGGAGGTCTTCTAGTCCAACCGCCTGCTCAGGCAGGAAACCCTATACCATTTCAGGCAAATGGTTGTCCAATCTCTTCTTAAAAACCTCCAGGATTAGGGCACCCTTGGGGCAAGTTGTCCCACTGATTAATTGTTCTAATTGTCAGGGAATCCCTTCTTAGTTCTAGGTTGGTTCCCCCCAGAGGTGGGTTCCTACCGGTTCGCACCTATTCGGTAGAACCGGTTCATCAAATTTACCGAACCGGTTAGAAGAGGTTCCACCAGTGGACCCGGAAAGCAGGCCACACCTACAGAAGAGGTTTCAAAAATTTTTGAAACCCACCACTGGTCCTTGGGTATGATTATTCTACACTATCATGCTCATATTTATAAAACTTAGTGCCTCTGTGAAAGGTAAGGATGACTACTGCGTTTGTGGTGCAATCAGAACATTGCGTGTGTTGAAGTTGTTTTAACGCAAACCAAAGATGCCTTTTAAAAAACAAGTTTACATCATATTCTTATGCAAGCCAGTGCTGTGTGAGGTAATTTAAGGTGGTTCTGACAAGTATCGCTGGCATCTTCATATCCGGTCACACGGGCGGCAAGCCACTCCCATCCGGTCACATGGGTGGCAAGCCACTCCCACAAAGGAGGCCACACCCACAGAGTAGGTTCGAACAATTTTTGAAACCTACCACTGGTTCCCCCTTGATTAGTTTCTATCCATTGCTTCTTGTCCTACCGAAAGCCATGGTGGCACAATGGTTAGAATGCAGTATTGCAGGCTAACTCTGCCAACTGCCCGAAGTTCAATCCTGATCGGTTCATGGTTGACTCAAGCTCTCATCCTTCTGAGATCCGTAAAATGAGGACCCAGATTGTTGGGGGGAGTTATGCTGACTCTGTAAACTGCTTAAAGATGGCTATAAAGCACTATGAAGTGGTATATACCGTATTTTCACCCATATAACCCGCCCACGCAGATAACCCGCACACGCATATAACCCGCGGGTTTTCTGGATCGTGTAAAATGTTTCCCGTATACCCCGCCCACGCATATAACCCGCCCACGCAGATAACCCGCACGCAGATAACCCGCACACGCATATAACCCGCGGCGAGTAAAAGAGAAGGGAAACAGCTGAGATGGGGGGGAAGAAACGGAGAAAGAAAGAAGCCTGCGCACGCTGGGGAAGAGGAAAGGAACGAAGGAGAAGGAAACAGCTGAGATCGGGGTGGGGGAAGAAACGGAGAAAGAAGCCTGCGCACGCTGGGGAAGAGGAAAGGAACGAAGGAGAAGGAAACAGCTGAGATCGGGGTGGGGGAAGAAACGGAGAAAGAAGCCTGCGCACGCTGGGGAAGAGGAAAGGAACGAAGGAGAAGGAAACAGCTGAGATCGGGGTGGGGGAAGAAACGGAGAAAGAAGCCTGCGCACGCTGGGGAAGAGGAAAGGAACGGAGGAGAAGGAAACAGCTGAGATCGGGGTGGGGGAAGAAACGGAGAAAGAAGCAAGCCTCCGATCGTGTAAGCCTCCGATCGTGTAAATATTTTCTGTATACCCCGCCCACGCATATAACCCGCAGGGGGCTGTGCATGTAAAAACCGCATATAACCGCGGGTTATATGGGTGAAAATACGGTAAGTCTACGTGCTATTGCTATTTGGAGAATAGGTTGACCTCCTCTTCTTTGTGGCAGCCCTTAGATATTGGAACAATTAGATGTGCAAAAAGGTACATTGGCTTCTGCAAAATGTCTTCAACTAACACTGTAGATGAGTCTCCACCTACCACTTTGGGAGTGCTGCACAGTTACAGTGGTTTTGCTTTCTGGGAATCCAAGCTTTCTCTGTAACTGCCTTCTTTCCGTGGAATCGTGCTCCTGCTTTTACGAGGCACTGAAAACACTCCTCTTTGAACAAATGTTTAATTTGGCATGATTTTAATCTAGGTTTGTATTTTGAGTTTCACTCTTGCTTTCTCTTTTGAATGCAGATCACAAAAAGAGTTTGGGGGAGTCAATGGTATATAAGGGGCAACTGTCAGCACATGTCAATCAAATACTTGTCAATGACTCCTTGAGCAGGGGGGTTTCTCGCCCCTTTCCAACCGGTTCGGTTGGAACGGGGCCGGCGGCGTCCTCATGCACGCGTGCAGTGCACGCATGCGTACTAGCATCTGTGCGATGCTCCAGCTGCTCCTGGAGGATTGCGCAGGTGCTGTATGCATCCTGCGCATGCATGGAAGCGCAGAACTCGTCAAAACTGGGTAAGGAGCGCGGGGGGGCGGGGGGGGCCCTTCGCCGTTCCTGGAAGTTACTTACTTCCGGGTTTGCCGACCAACCGGTTCGCGGGGACCGCCGCAAACCGGTTGAAACCCACCCCTGCTCCTTGAGCCAAGGATTTTGCTGGCCAAAGCACATAGCTGCTTTAAGAACTATGCAAGAAAAAGCAAAATATAATAACCACTGATAAGTAACCAGTGCTCATAGCTATTTCCTTAGTGTTCTGTACTGTATCAGGTCAATTATGTTTGGATACCATTGAAAGTTTCTATTATCTCTCACGCAGGTTTGCCGGGACCCCTCGTGTTCTTCTTCCTAGCATTGTCTTGCAGGCATTGGATCCACTTTTCCAATCAATGACCATGTTGTTCAGGAACCCTGTATTCAGGGGTGGGCTGCTGGGGGTTCATAGGGGTTTGGGACAACCCACAAATCCCACTCCTGGCTGCCTCGCCCACCCCTCCCCTCCCAGGAGTCCCCATGCACATCGTTTTGGATGCAGGTAAATGCAGGGCTTGCACGGATGTTTGAGCCCATTTCTGGCCTCCAGAGGGCTCTGGAGCTGGGGAGGCCATTTTCACCCTCTGGAAGCTCGAGGAAAGCCTCCGGAGCGCGGGGAGAGCAAACACACCCCTCCCTGCCATGGTGCAGGAGGCCAACTAGGCCATACCAGAGGTGGGTTCCTACCAGTTCGCATTTATTCGGTAGAACCGGTTCGTCAAATACCGAACCGGTTAGAAGAGTGCCACCAGTGGACCCGGAAAGCAGGCCACACCTACAGAAGAGGTTCCAAAATTTTTTGAAACCACCACTGGTCCTTGGATATGATTATTCTACACTACCATCCTCATATTTATAAAACTCAGTGCCTCTGTGAAAGGTAAGGATGACTACTGCGTTTGTGGTGCAATCAGAACATTGCGTATGTTGAAGTTGTTTTAATGCAAACCAAAGATGCCTTTTAAAAAACAAGTTTACATCATATTCTTATGCATGCCAGGGCTGTGTGTGAGGTAATTTAAGGTGGTTCTGACAAGTGTCGCCGGCATCTCATATCCGGTCACATGGGCGGCCACACCCACCATGGCTACATCCACCCAGCAACAGGGCAGGGAACCCCTTGCTAAAATTTTTGAAGCCCACCCCTGGCTATATTGCCCTGAAAAATTGTCCTTTGGGGAAATGACAATAGATGAATTGGAATTTGGGTTAACCATTGTCAAGGGTCAATGTAACTAAGGTTTTGGTCCTGAAAGAGATGAGATAATTAAGAGGGCAGATGAAGAATGCCATGATTAAAAACTTCTGGAATGATAAGGCAGGACTTGTAGACAAGGTTGAGGTCTACTGTGTTTTCAACAAATCTGTTTGCTATTCCTTCTGGGATATAAACAGCTCTTGATGGTCTGTCCAGCACATTAATCGCAATACAATGGCAGTAACCATTGTAGGCAATAATTTTTCCTTGTTGCTCCTAAAGAAAGGGATATTGTGCTATCATTGGACTGTGTCCTATATAAAACAATGATTGGATGTCCATTCCAAAACATCTGTATGACAGCTAGATTTGCTGCTAGAATTAATATTAAATATTGTGTCAGATTTCCCAGAGTCAGCTGTTAAACACTGTACAAACAGTCTTCAGTCTTTAGTCGTTGTCATTTGTCCCTTTTGCAGTTCTCCTTGTGGTGGTGGGGAACTACAACAGGGATACATTTTAAAAGCTGCTTGTATGTCCACAATAATATAGAATAGAATAGAATAGAATAGAATAGAAATAGAATAGAATTATAGAGAGCCGAGGTGGCGCAGTGGTTAGGGTGCAGTACTTCAGCTGACTGTTATCTGCAGTTCAGCAGTTCTAATCTAACCGGCTCAAGGTTGACTCAGCCTTCCATCCTTCCGAGGTGGGTAAAATGAGGACCCAGATTGTTGTTGGGGGCAATATGCTGACTCTGTAAACCGCTTAAAGAGGGCTGAAAGCCCTATGAAGCGGTATATAAGTCTAACTGCTATTGCTAGAATAGAATAGAATAGAATAGAATAGAATTCTTTATTGGCCAAGTGTGATTGGACACACAAGGAATTTGTCTTGGTGCATATGCTTTCAGTGTACATAAAAGAAAAGATACATTATTATTCTGGAGCTGGAATAATTAACAACCTCCCAGATAAAGCTGCTTAAAAGTATCTGTTTTCAATGGGTAGCCATATTAGTTACAACAACAAAAAAGTGTCTTCTGGTTCCTTAATAACTGCTGTAACAAATTTGCTATGATATAGATTTTTGGGGATTGAAGCTTATCATGGCTTCTAGTGTTACTTAACACTTCCAGACTTGCCAGAGCCATTGGGTTCAATGAGATGTAATTCCAGGAAAATGAGCAGAGGCTTGCAGTCAACGAGATTGCTGTTTCTTTCCAATTGTTAGTTCTGGTTTCCCCCATCGTGAATTTCTGGACTTTAACTTAGTTTAAGTAACTCCGCCTCACAGAACAAATGAAGGGGATGAATAAATTTGTTGATGCCACACATTTCATGGCTTGTCAGCACCTTTTCTTTCCTTAACCAGGAGCTTCATTCTGAACACTCCCCTCCCACCCACCCTCTGCCCCCCCAAAAGCCCTTTGTCAGCTACAACTGGACTATTCAGTCTTCAACTAACAAATTACAGTGAAAACATTGGCTTCCTGTCCTTTCATTTAGACTCATTGATCATTCTTTGGAGTAAACAAGGCAGTTCTGGCTTTCTGTTTAACTTGTGCTCCTGTTTGCTGCGGAGTGTTTAAAAGGAAGGGGGAGTATTCTTGGGGTCATTCTACACAAATAAAATGGGAACAATGGCAGTAGGACAATCGAAGAAGGGAAAAAAACAGGCCTCTGGGGTGGAGTGGGATTTGTTTGAATTAAAATAAGGGTCTCCCAGCAATAAATATTCCAACATCAAATAAATGCAAGATAAAAAGGGTCAGCTAATACATATTGAGGAAATGTAGTTTCCTAAACAGGTTTCTCTACTACAAAGATGAACAATTTATAATATATTATATCATATGGTTTGCATTTGATATATTACGGTTAGTTATCAATATGTGATACCAATTTATTCTTTGCCATGGACTAATACTTAATTTTACATAATTATCACTGTTTATTACAACACAGTGTGTACTTAGACCGCTATTAGTAACCTTAGATTGCAGATAAGACAAAGCAAGGGTTATCATTTTGTAATCCACCCAGAGTTGCTACAACAGTGAGTTGGGCAACATATAAATTTAATAGCTAGCTAGCAACAACATCAAACTATCAAACTATCAAACTATCAAACTAACAAACTAACAAACTAACAAACTAACAAACTGACAAACTGACAAACTGACAAACTGACAAACTGACAAACAAACCAACAAACCAACAAACCAACCAACCAACCAACCAACTAACCAACTAATCAACTAACCAACTAACTGGTAAGGGATCCTGTGTCCAGCCAGATGTTATTGAACTACAATTCCTAGTATCATATGTCATTTGATTCAGTGGTCAGTCTGCCTTGGAATCAAATTAACAACTTCTAACAAAGAAGTTGACTATTACATAGTTTCCAAAAATTATCCTCCTTTTTGAGCATTCTTTGGAGAGTTTGCCTTTTTTTTTTTATTTCAGCCCAATTTTTCTTCTTTTAAACCACTTTGAAGTGTTAACGTTAAATGAAATAGAGGGATGGGAGAGACAACACACAGCATCGCTTCCTTGCTGATCCATGAAGGTTTTCATGAGCTATTCTGCCCAGTCATTTTTCATTTGGCAGAGGGACCACCCTGTTGCCACACTTTTTTATGGTGCCTTTACCCAAGGAGCTTAAACATCTGGCTTATAGGTTGGTCTTAGGGAAGTAATGTCTAACCTCTGGCTTGGAGATCATTGGTAAAGAAAATGATATCAACTTCATGTTTGCTTCCTCAAGTGATCATATTAAGAGATCAGCAACCAGGACCATCCAAGATGCAGGGTTAAAAAACACAAGATGATGATCACAACATGTGCCACATGTGAAACACACATAAAAATGTGGTAGGGATTTGACTTTGCAGTTGTAGCCATCATCTTTTGACATAATAATAATTTCCCCCCACCCCAACACATCAACGAGCACTGTGGAGCTTGGCTGAAATAGACAGTAAACAACTCTGGATTTAACTAGAGATCAAAATGACAGCTATGACAGATTAACAATAACAACAAAAGAAGAAGATGTGGAACCACAAAATAGACAAAATAATAGAAAACAAAGAAGCTAACGTGCTCTGGGACTTAGAATTCAAACAGACCAGCACCTGACACATAACACCCCAGACTTTACAACTGTTGCTAAAACAAAAAGTCCAAATAGTGGGTGTTGCAGCACTTGGGGAAAGCAGAAGATAAGAAAAGGAAGCAAATCACAAAATATGAAGATCTGCAAACAGAAGTAGAATGACCATGGCAAAGACAGTAGAAATAGTAATAGTAATTTTGGAATTGCCTTGGGTGCAATTCCAAAACCACCGGGACTCGTTTGAACACCATGGACATTGACAAAATCACCATAGGTAGATTGCAAAAGGCAGCTTACATCCCGGGAGCATACTTTTGACACCATCAAACAACAACATCTGAGTCTCCCAGGAGACTTGATAGATGGATCAAAATGCCAACAACAACAACAACAACATATAATAATAATCAGACGAAACAAGAATACAGAAAAGATGTGATAAAATCAAATGGAGAGTTGGCAGAACAAAGCATTGCATGGCCAATTTCTGGAAAAAATAAAAGATAAAGTGGACAGTGAAAAAACTTGGTTATGGTTAACAGCAGTACATTAAAGAAAGAACAGAGTCACTAATCCTGGCTGCGCAAGAACAAGCTATCCGCACAAATGCCATTAAGGCCAAAATCGAAAAATCCTCTGATGATGCCAAATGCAGACTTTGCAAAGAAGCTGATGAAATTGATCACATACTCAGCTGCTGTAAAAAAATCACGCAGACTGATTATAAATTGCGGCACAATTCAGTAGCACAAATGATCCATTGGAATTTGTGCAAAAATTAAATACTAAAAGCAACAAACTGGTGGGAACATAAGCCTGAAAAAGTCACCAAAAACCAGATGGTCAAGATCTTGTGGGATTTTCGCATACAAACAGACAAAACTGGCGCATAATATACCAGACATCACACTGGTTGAGAAAAATAAGGTCACAATCATAGACATCGCAATACCAGGTGATAGCAGGGTCGCTGAGAAGGAACATGAAAAAATCGCAAAATACCAGGACTTAAAAATTGAAATTCAACTATTATGGCACAAACCAGCAGCGGTAATTCCAGTGGTAATTGGCACACTGGGTGCTATTCCAAAAGCACTGGAATTACATTTAAAACAGTTAAAATTGACAAAATCACCATCAGTCAAATGCAAAAAGCCGCACTGCTTGGATTTGCACGCATATTATGAAAATACGTTACGACGTCCTAGGCTCCTGAGTGAGGCCCGACTAGTAACCAATGCCAAATCTGGTGAAACAACTGGCCGCTGTGATACAATTGTATAATAATCATCAATGAATTTGATTTGCTGCATCCAGACCTGTAATGGTGAACCTATGGCACACAGCACCCTCTCTGATGGCACGCAAGCCTTGCCCCAGTTCAGCTCTGCCAGGCATGCACGCATGCCTCCCACCATAGGGTGGGCACGCGCATTGCATTTTGGGGGTTCGAGCACGTGCACACTTTGGGTACTCGGTCCGGAAAATATTAGCCATCAGTGATCTAGACCTTCAATCTCCCTGATTATACAGGTAGTCCTTGACTGTTCAAAGTTATGACATCACTGAAAAATGTGATTTATGGCCGTTTTTCCAGAGTCATGACCTTTGCAGCATCCCCGTGGTCAGTCATGTGATCAAAATTCAGAGGCTTGGCAACCAGTTCATAAATATGACCACTGCTGTGTCCCCAGGATCATGTGATCACAAACTTCAGGCGGGCAAAGTCAATGGAGAAGCCAGATTCCCTTAACAACCAGGTGACTAACTTATCAACTGCAGCAATTCACTACACACCCTGGCAAGAAAAGTCATAAAATGCGGCAAAACTCTCTTAACAAATGTCTCACTTAGCAACAGATTTTTGGGCTCAGTTGTGGTCGTACTCGAGGACTGCCTGTATATATTTGATGCTTGTATGCCAACTAAAGAACAGAGGCAGCAATCCAGAGAAGGAGACCGCCCACTTTTCCTGCAAAAAATTTTGCTTTTTAGAAGGCGTGCAGGCATAAAAAATCCGGGCAGCTCCAACCTGCCACTCAATACCCCCACTTCCCTCTTGTCATTAGTGCAACAGATTGGGACAACTGGCCCTTGCAGAGGCCTATTTAGGTATCACATGTCCATATTCTCACTCTCAGCAGGGAGGGAAGAGCTTGTTCACGGTTCTGCTGATAACATGATAATCCCTGATGTGCCTAATGATTAATAATGTATTCATAAGGCTCCTTGTGGTTTCTGAATGTATTTCTTCCTGCATATGGTATAAAATTCTGCTGAAGCAACACCCCACAGCTGAGAGGAGTGGAAGAAAGCGGCATTGCCACCTGGTCAGTTTTCAATTTCACATTAATGGGCTCCTTGTTGAGCTGGTGGAGAGTGCCTATGTTTCAAAACTTAGGTTGTTGGATGTTTAGGTGAAGAGCATAAATTAACCCTTGCAAGGGGTGTTCACTATGCTGGCCATCATACAGGAAATCTAATATTTCTGAATGAAAGAGGTGAACAAGTTTGCAAGTAAATTTAGAAAATACAGCCCATTTAGGTCCATGGATCCTTCAACACCTGCCAAATATGTTGAAATCCTCTTTGGTTTGGTGTGTTAGGACCACCACTGTGGAACAAGTTTTATGACTGTATGGTTACCCAGAATTCCTCCAGGCAGTTATGGAAAATGGAGGAGAGAAGGATCGCTTGTTAGTTTGACCAGGACTATTAAAAAAAACAACAACAAAGGATAACACAAATGTACAATATAAAAGTTTAATACTGCTTTGGAAAATACTGTACTTTTTGGAGTATAAGACACACTTCCCCGCCCAAAAAGAGGGTGGAAAAGTTGGTGCATCTTATACACCCAATACGGCTGTTTTTGGCCTCCCGAACCCCCACCCCGCACGTCCGTTTTCAGCAAAAACTGGGCACGCAGAGGTTTGGGAGGCCTGCAGAGTGGTCTCCTGGGAGCTGGGGAAAGCAAAAATGGCACTTCTGGGGGGTTGAGGAAGCCAAAAGCGGGCCTATTTTTCACTTGTTTTTCACAAAAAATGGGGTGCGCAGAAGGCTTGGGAGGCTTGTAGTGCTCCTGGAAGCTGGAGAGGGCAAAAACTTGACATACGGAGCAATGGTGGGTTGAAGGCGGTATGCCCCAGTACGGGCATACCGGAGCCTGTCCGGAGCACTGGGTACCGTTCCAGTACAGTGCTCCGAGGGCCCACCCGCCCACCCTCCTTACCTGTCTTTAAACCCTTCAGCACTTACGTGCACGCGCATGGCGCATACAGCACCTGCGCGATGATCCCTCGAGCAGCTGGAGCATTGCGGAGACTTGCAGAGGCGTCGCTGGATGGTAAGACGCATGCACACGTGCGTGCATGTGCACGCGTGACACTCACATTCATGTGGAGGACGCCGGGCCCCGTTGAACCCACCACTGGCGCGGAGACAAAAAATTATTTTTTTCTTGTTTTTCTCTTCAAAATCTTGTCTGGTGCGTCTTATAGTCCAAAAATACAGTAGGTATTGTCTCGCTGCAGAAGGCAACATGTCTTCTAAAATAGTTGCTGATTCTTTGCCCGCTAGTTGTATGTATTTGCAAAGAGGCTTTCAAATAGAGCAATACACAATTTTGTTGAAAATCCCTTTAATCCCCATCATTTCCATTGAAGCTGATAGGAGGAAACAGTTGATATAATTATAGAATGTCACTTCCCTTTTGTTTTCAAAGCATTAGCTGCTTATTACATCTATTTATTTATTTATTTATTTATAAAATCATCGATAGCATAATGATTGAGCAAAGAGGCTTTTTTATTAGCTACAAATTCCTAATTAGTTGCAAAGCAGGTTTCTGAAGCAAAAAAAAAGGTTAATTATTGTTAAAGCATAGAAAACCATAGGTGGCAGACACTATCTCTGAAAAGGCATTTATTCAATTCATTCCAAGAATGAATGCGTCATCCAGAATGGTACCTGCTGTGATATACAAATACATCATCTAAAGACTACAAGTGAAGCCTTTCACCTCCCCACACAGCACTATTACATCCTTATGTAACTCTGTGTAGACAGAACTGATTTAAGAAATTACAATTCAAACAGATTGACTGATTGTCTAAAATAATTTTTTCCTCCAATCCGGTTACAGCATCTTTATCTTTAGTACTTCCAAAATGTACAAATGCACACATCCTTGGTTTATATTTAGCCTGAGTCTTGCTTCCTTCAACAATAGCAATTTTATTATTAGTTTAGTTTAGTTTAGTTTATTTGTCTTGTATGCCGCCCACTCCCGAAGGACTCCGGGCGGCTCACACTAGACAAGGGAAGAGGGATAAATAGACAAAGACAACACTTTAAAAACGCAACATTCACAATTTCCGTGGGGCTGGATGTTTCACAAGCCCCCCGGCCTGCTGGAGCAGCCACGACTTGGTGGTTTTGCGGAAGGCCGGGAGGGTAGTAAGGGTCCGGATCTCCACGGGAGGTCATTCCAGAGGGCTGGAGCTGCAACAGAGAAGGCTCTCCCCCGGGGAGTCGCCAGCCGACATTGGCTGGCAGATGGAATCCGGAGGAGACCTAACCTGTGAGAGCTAATCGGTCTATGGGAGATATTGAAAGTGCCAACAGGTTTGTAGATTGCGGTTGAATACAATCCTAAAACTTGTGCACAATACTCAAACAAATTGAAAGGACAAAAAATGATGACCAGTGATTAGCAAACCTGAGCTCATGTGTGCTGTAACTCAGAGGTGTCAAGCTCGATTTCATTGAGGCCTGGATCAGGGTTGTGTTTGGCCTTGGGGGCCCAGGGTGGGCAGGGCTGGAGTGGGAATGGCCAGCTTGACGTCACTCATGTCAGCCCCTATGATAGTCGGAGCGCTCTGCCAGTGAAAATGGGCTCCCAGGCTCCATTTTGACTGCTACGCCTTCTACAATCCTCTGCCAGTGAAAACGGAGCTCAGGAGGGCTGCATGTGGCCCTCCTGAGCTCCATTTTCACTGGCAGAGGGTTGCAGGAGGCAATGATAGCCGAAAACAGAGCCTGGGAAGCACAACGGATCAGTCCTCCACTGTTTCCAGGGTGGCTCCACAGGCCAGATCTAAGTATCCCATGGGCCGGATACAGCCCCTGGGCCTTGAGTTTGACACCCCTGCTCTAACATAAAAGAAGCTGCCTTCTGGATTAGTTTTCTTTGAGAGAGAAAAGCTAATTTTTCACTAAACACAAATCGTAGTGAGTAACTTGGATGAGAGGCGTATCAGCTATGAATGTGGATCTGTTGTAACTATTGTTACAACAATAGTAGAGGAAAATCAGAGGGATCTCCGTGGCCCTATCTAGCAATAGCAATAGCAGTTAGACTTATATACTGCTTCATAGGGCTTTCAGCCTTCTCTAAGCGGTTTACAGAGTCAGCATATTGCCCCCAACAACAATTCGGGTCCTCATTTTACCCACCTCGGAAAGGATGGAAGGCTGAGTCAACCCTGAGCCGGTGAGATTTGAACAGCCGAACTGCAGAACTGCAGTCAGCTGAAGTAGCCTGCAGTGCTGCATTTAACCACTGCGCCACCTCGGCTCTTAGGCTTGTGGTTGCTTTATTTTTTAGAGAGGGGAAAGTGATCATGTGTCAGATTAAGTCCAAGGAAGTAGGACCTTGAGCAGGATTCAAGATAATAGGTTTGTCGAGGTTTATTATGTATGTTGTCACAATTTAATTCCTCCTATTTGTCCCAAAAGTGCTCTTTTCAGGAGGCAACTGGACTTCTTCGTTTTATCTTGGAAGACTTCTCATCCAAGAAGCTTCTTCAGCTCTGACAGGACAGTGGGGAATGGAAGGTTTTATACTCCTTGCAGACAACTGGTCATTTGCATCCTTTTAGAGGGTCATTTTTTTTTCCAAGTGTAAATGTGTTTTTATTTTCCATTTTCATTTTCGTACAGTCACATATATACTGTGCAGAACCGGGGCCATATAACATTAAGCAATAAACACAGCCATTCCTCTTGTCAATAATACCCCCAAAAAGAAACCCAATGTACCTCTTCGACCCTCCGTACACCTCTTTCTTTTGCCCCCCTCCAACTTTCCATCTTCCCTCCATCATTCCCCTCTACCCTACTTCCCCTCCCCCTCTACCACTCCTCTCCCGGTACACTCCCTCCCTTCCTTCTCACCCTCCCTCCAATCCTCTCTCCCACCCTCCTACCCCTCTTTCTTCTATCCCTCTACTCCTCCCTTCGGTGTATTTCTACTATCTATTAATATATTCAGCTTGTCCTATTTTTAGACCGGAATTAAAGAGCAACAGTATACAAGTGCAATCGCGTTACTTTGAAATCTAACACATACTATATCCCCCTATCCCCCCTCCCCCTCCTCCTAAGACCCCACCCTAGAGGGTCATTGAGGCCACTTGGAGGCTTATCTGTGTCCTTAGGGCTACCTGAGAGGTGCTCCTGATTCCTGTAGTCTGCAATTTTTTCCCTCTGGAAATCCATTCCTACTCCCACATCATGTTAGAGATGAAGAAGCTTCTTGGAGAGAAACATCTTCAAAGAAAAAAAGAAGCAAGAAAGTCCAGTTGCCTCCTGAAAAAGCACCTTTGGGACAACCATGATCTATATGATTGAGAATCTCTGTAGACTTCCTACTATTTACCCAGTTTCTGTTGTTTGCTCACTCTTGCAGTCTCTTTTAATGAACATCTTGGTAGTCTCCCTTAAAGATTTTACTGCCCTCCTTATCCTGCATCGCATCAACTTCCCTTCCATATGTTTTGTGGGGGGCTTAGTGATGTTGACAGAGTTTCAGCAAGCCAGCCTCTTGAAATCCCATGTGGGAAGCATTTTGTGTTTGTTTATTCAGCATAAATCTGTATCCACCCTCAGATTCCCTTCACAGGAGAACAATGCATAGGTCCTTTGCACTTTCCATGTGGTTCCCAGTCTAGTGCATGCAATATACTTGACTGTTGTATTGTTTCCTTTTTTCCTAGGGAGGGCAGACACTCATTAAAACAGTGGCAAGTGAGAGAAGGGGATGACAGGTGGTCTAAATCTGGACCCCCCCCTCAATTCCCCATCCTTTCAAAAATTATTTCTCTTAGACACTTGCATTCTCCCACAGAGCACAGGAAGGGAATTAGCACAAACTGTAGCCTAATAAGACAATAATGTCTTTTATGTGGTTTTCCTCCTCTTGGACAGTTTCCACCGTAGCCCGTAGGTATGCCCCAGGCGAAAACATTGTCAGGTGGAACAGAGAACTGGAGAGGGAAAATGAGAAGAGAGGCCCTCTTGCCTTTGACTGTATTCCTACATTATGCAAAAATCCCACTTGCATGCCGTTTGGGTGCTTGCATAGGGATTCTTCCTGTCTCTCCCTCCACACACCTCACCAGGCCCTCCCCACCAACCACCTCAATGGTTTGGAAAGTCATTCTCTTCAGCTACAAAACAGGTACTTGCTGGGAGAGATTCAAACATTTGCTGTTGATTGATAGAAGGCCACCCAAAAGGCAATGGGTAAGCGAGATTCCCTTCACGACCTTGTTACTAACTTAACTACTGCGGTGATTCACTTGACAATTGTTGGCAAGAAAAAAAAACTAAAATGAAGCAAAACTCACTTAACAAATGACTTGCTTAGCAACAGAAATTTTGGGCTCAGTTGTGGCCGTAAAGCGAAGACTACCTGTACTACAGAGGTGGGTTCCTACCAGTTCGCACCTATTCGGTAGAACCAGTTCGTCAAATCTACCGAACCGGTTAGAAGAGGTTCCACCAGTGGACCCGAAAGCAGGCCACACTACAGAAGAGCTTCCAAAATTTTTTGAAACCCACCACTGGTCCTTGGATAGGATTATTCTACACTATCATGCTCCTATTTATAAAACTCAGTGCCTCTGTGAAAGGTAAGGATGACTACTGCGTTTGTGGTGCAATCAGAACATTGCGTGTGTTGAAGTTGTTTTAACGCAAACCAAAGATGCCTTTTAAAAAACAAGTTTACATCATATTCTTATGAATGCCAGTGCTGTGTGTGAGGTAATTTAAGGTGGTTCTGACAAGTGTTGTTGGCATCTTCATATCCGGTCACATGGGCGCAAGCCACTCCCATCCGGTCACATGGGTGGCAAGCCACTCCCACATAGGAGGCCACACCCACAGTAGGTTCGAACAATTTTTGAAACCCACCACTGCTGTACTAATATAAAAATAACTAACTCAATGGCGTGTTGCGAATGTCCGCGTACCTTCACCAACCTTGAGAGCATGTGATTACAGCTAGGCATACACTTACAATAGCCTTCTCTGCTCAGCACCTTCCAGATGTTCAAGGAGTGAGTATGGAACTCTGACTATAGGGGGAGGGAACCTCTTCCCCTCCAAACTCTCAAGTGTTTTTTTGGGGGAAGACTGGAATCGAATGTGTTCAAACTGTGTCGTGTCTGTAAGGCTCCATTCTGAGAAGCATGGGGATGGGGTTTTTTTTTGACATCTGCCATCCACCTCCCTGCTGTATTTGCATGACATACTAAACCACAGACGTTGCCTAGGGTGTTTTGCAGAGCAGCTCATGTGGTTAGTTTATGGCTGGGTGTATTATGCAAACCAAGTAAATTGAATTAATGGAGCAAGCCATGGTTAAGTTAATTAGCAGGATGTGTCAGCTTTTGGCTTACCCTGGTTTCCTGCCAAGGATTACTCCAGGCAAGATAATTGGGCTGGAGGCTGACCTCAATTATACAATGAGAACAAAAGGCTTGCTTTAAAATAAACAAAAATAAAGCCTTTTTAAAAAAAAACTTCTGATATATTTCTGCATTGTAGTTTTTCACTGCGGTCCTGAACCTATTTCCATGGGATGGATGCTTCTGAATGTACTAGACTTAAACTGGGTTTCAGGGGAAGAGCGGCAATGAGCGATGATTTTGTTCAGAAAATATCATGGAAAGCAAAATGGAAACAAGAGTCTTTTTCTCCCAAACTGCCAGCCTTGGTCACTGAATTTTTTCGAGTCCATTTAAACCATTGCAAACCAGGATTGGGGGGGGGGTGGGTGTCATCCTCCCCCTTTTTTTCCAAGCCTGATTTGTGGTAATTTAGGTAATTAAAAGAACAACACTACCATCATCCCAAGGCAGATGGGCAAAGCATCACTGCCACATTTCTGCGTTCCTGTGGCTTTAATTGAAAGTTACATTTCCTCTTTGCAGTTCCTGTCCATTTTAGTGCTTCTTATTGATTTTGGCCAGAGGATTAGTGATGAATAGCCTTTCCTTTGCCCTTTGAATTGCTTCTTTAAATTGCCCAGTGTCAGTTTCTGTTCAGGGAAAGAGACACTTTATTGCTTGTGTATGTACCTATATACCTATCCTCATATTTTTCCTGGCAGGGGTCTAGAAAGTTGGTCCAATGCCGAGAAGCCTAAATAGGCAATATCTTAGATTTTCTTCTCCAGTACTTCACAATGGTTTTATCCTCTAAGTACCAATTGGTTCCTTTTCATTCAGAACTAGGGTTGTTGAGAAAATGTGTCCAGCCTCTATGTGATTTTCTGAGTTTCTGGCTAAATCCCTGACATTACTCGACTGAACGATCCTGCTAAAAGGCTGTATCTTTCTTATCTGAGATTCTTGTACAAATGTCACAACTTTGTTCCCTGGAGGAAGAAACAGCAGCTCCTACAACTGCTACCATTGCCTCCTCTTAACAATAACTGAGGAGGAGGCCCAGATATTCCCACTCAGCCTCTCTGCAATGCATTCCACTGTACGTTTTCCAGTGGTGGGTTTCAAAAATTGTTTGAACCTACTCTGTGGGTGTGGCCTCCTTTGTGGGAGTGGCTTGCCGCCCATGTGACCGGATGGGAGTGGCTTTCCGCCCATGTGACCGGATATGAAGATGCCGTCGACACTTGTCAGAACCACCTTAAATTAGCTCACACACAGCACTGGCATGCATAAGAATATGATGTAAACTTGTTTTTTAAAAGGCATCTTTGGTTTGCGTTAAAACGACTTCAACACACGCAATGTTCTGATTGCACCACAAACGCAGTAGTCATCCTTACCTTTCACAGAGGCACTGAGTTTTATAAATATGAGCATGATAGTGTAGAATAATCATATCCAAGGGCCAGTGGTGGGTTTCAAAATTTTTTGGAACCTCTTCTGTAGGTGTGGCCTGCTTTCTGGGTCCACTGGTGGAACCTCTTCTAACCGGTCCGGTAGATTTGACGAACCGGTTCTAACGAATAGGTGCGAACTGGTAGGAACCCACCTCTGATGTTTTCCCCCTGCTAATGTAGGTTTGTAAGGCTTGATTAACTTTAGGTGTGTGTGTGTGTGTGTGTGTTGTAGTGGTGGGTTCCGGATCCTGTTACAACCGTGCAACAGGGCCTGGCATCCTCCAAAAGAATGTGCATGCAGTGCACACAGACACACAAAGCGTGCGTGCATCTTATCATCCAGCGACACCTCCGCGAGCCTCTGTGACGCTCCAGCTGCTCGGCAGAGCGTTGTGCAGGCGCTGCACACACCATGCACATGCGCAGAAGCGCTGAAGAGTTTGAAGACAGGTAAGGAGCGTGGGCGGGTGGGTGGGGCCCTCCATAGCACCGAACCAGAATGGTACCTGGTGCTCCGGGCAGGCTCCGGGATGTACCGCCTGCAACCGGGGCGTACCGCCTGCAACCCACCACTGGTGTGTTGTTTTCCTTCTATGTTTTCTTTTTAAAAATATACTGAACTTTTTATATCTGAATGTACAGTTTTAAAGAAAGATTTTTTAAAAAAATTAAAACCACTGATGGATACAAGATTGCATTGTATTCTTGGGACAGTTATGAAACTGTATTACATTTTTATCTTTCTCTCCCTTACAGAGGCCTTTGGCATAGAATTCCGGGCTCTATCAGAAAGAATTGGTGTCAAAAGAGAAAGGGATGACGGAGGATGAGACGGGGAGACAGTGTCATTTGAGGCAGTGAACCTGAATTTGAACAAACTCCAGGAGAGAGTGGAAGACAGGGGGATTGGCATGTCATGGTCCATGGGTTTGCGAAGAGTTGGGCATGACTTAGTGACTGAACAACATATCAGAAGGCACATGGTATGGCAGGCAGCCTATAATAATTTTTTTAAAGGGGGAATCTCTGAAAGAAGAATAGAGAAATTCTCAGCTGAAATCTGCAATTATAAATTAGTCCCATTTTACTATATGAAAGAAACAAAACAAAACAAATATGTGGATATTTGAGTTCTGTGATTAAAAATAAAGTGTCAATTTGCTGCCCATCCAACCCAATTCAAATAAATGTTTGTGCACATACTTGACTAGATACCACCATGATTTCATGGAAGGATTAAGAAACACACCTGATCATTGATTTATGACCAGCAGTTCAGCTCAAAGTTTAAGACAAACCCAGAAAATGAGGCTTAAGTGGGAAATTTAATGCATAATGCGTTTGTAGTTTTTGTTGTGTCCCAAAGTCACATGACTATGATTGCTTTTTTTTTGCCAGAAACTGGCCTTTACTTCCAGTTTCTGGCAAAATCTACCCCGTAGTGAACATTGAGTTCATTTAATGACCCCAGTATTCACTTTACAACATTAAGTGTTCACTTAAAAATGCCACAAATAAGGTCATAAATCAGGTGCAGTCATACAGTTCTCCATTTTATCAGGCAATGAAGGTTCTTGCAGAAGATGCTATGCTTTATGTTCATTCACTAGAAAGTTGTAATTCCATTACCAACATTTGTAATTTAATTCAGGTGACATTTCCCCACCTGATGTCATCCAAATGTTTCCAGCCAGCCAGGGGTGGGTTACCTTACTCACTCATGAATTTTCTGCCTGGGAAAGAGCCGCTATTAAGAATGAACACAGTCTATATCTTTGATGGCAAGAATAAGACCTTTCAAGAGGCTGTCATAGTTCATTGGTAGATTGCACATTTATTACAAATAAATATATTGGGTTTGCTCTTTGGGATCTGGGAAAGATTTCAACTTGGGACCACAAGGAGCTCCTGGCAGCTAAAGTAGCAATAAACCAGCTACACCAGCAGGATATGAATTAACTCAACATAGCCACAATGAGTTGGAATTTTGCTATATGTTGTAATATACTCCTTAGAAGATATATGCAAAGCCAGTGAAGCAAAACCACAATAACTTCTAGTTGGATGTTGGGATGGTAGCTCCCAGATGATCAACTGAATTGTGAACAGATAGGACTGTGGGGAAAAAAATCCTCTAGCCCCATTTTTTTTGAGATTATGTGAATGGAAGATGACCCATGGGCTCAGAGAGGAGCACCGCCTCACTGCATTTGTACAATGTTGATGGCTCATTTGATCTGAGTGCGTATATTGTCTTCAGCGTCTCAAATGAATTCAGTTCATTGTTCTTCATCACATAAATTTTAACATATGTCTTTTCTAAGCCTTGAGTCAGCAGGAAAGTCTACCAGCCTAAACCGGTTTGCTGAAAACTTGTACTGTCCTCAAAGTTTCAGTATAGGATGAGTTAACGAAAATGATGGCTTGATCCCCTTAGCTTCACTTCCTCTTCCATTGAGCAGCATCAGCATCTTTTGGCTGGTTTTCATGAGAATCTTTCTGTTTGTCATGGTTTATTTGCTTCATTTTGTCTTTACGCTCCTCATCCTTAATTGGGAATGCAATTATGTTCTTCTAAAGCTACATGATTCCGGCAATAGTTTACAAAATAACAATCTATTAGCATCAAAGGATAGAATTTATTCCCTATTATTTGGAGAGAAATTATTTAGCCAGGAATCTTTGTAAGTGTGAGTGTCATACATAAAACAATGCAGCGCTTGGGGGGGAGAAATAAGAACTAAGCCAGTATTTCTACCTTAAGCTTCAAAGCTAAACATTATTTTCGTATACAGATGCTTTTTATTTCTCACATATGGCTTTTGTCCTTCCAAATTGAATCTGACACTAGAAAGGTAAGTTCTCCTCCTCTTCCTGATTATGTTTTGGCTGGAATGCTAAATACAGCAATTTCTCATTATGATATTTGGTTCTGAAATAGCACATGTATTGCAATCATTACATTTCGTAGCTATTGTCGATATAAGCATAGCCCTGGAGATAGATGGGCAGGCTGATTCCATTTATAAACATCTTTAGGTACTGTGTATTCTGCAGTTCTTAGCTCATGCATCTTTCAACAGCCCTACAAGGTACAAAGCCTGAGAGATGCATTGAAATCCACACCCTGTCTGGTTGCCTCCCATTCCAGTAGCAGAGAGTGATTTTGAATACCAAATCTAGAAAAAATTCTGCCCTGCCCAGGGTGGTGGTTGTTGTTTTGTCTACCTTCTTCCTTTTCGTCCTCCTTTTCCTCCTCTTCCTCCTTTTCTTTTTCTCTTTCAAAATACTTAATATGGACACCTGACAGTCAGAACACAAGGACGGGGGGGGGGGGGACCCTGACTTGTGGCTTCCTGTTTGTTCATTTCAGGGCAGTTGATCCTTCCACACAGCTCCACACAGAAGATATTCCGTAACCCGATTCTGTAATTGTGGAATCTCACATCATTCTCAATTCTCCTTGAGTGAGGAGTGGTAACTTCTAGCTATCTTATATCTGAATTAATGGGAAAGGCTGTCTCGAGCTTGATAACAGCTTATGAGCGTGTAGAGATGTGTCAAAGGAGGAAATTGTGACATATTACAGTAGAACATGAAACTGCTTGCAGGAATTCTTATAGTGGATATTTGGATAACTCAAAGCCAGGAGCTTTGCGACACCATAAATGTCCTCTTGCATAAACTGAGGGGGCTTCACACATTTATCCCATAATACCTTTTCCAGTGTTTTAAGCAGGGGTGGGTGCTGGGGGTTTGCAGGGGTTTAGGAGAACCTCTAGCTAAGATTCTGTGCAGTTTGGAGAACCCCCAAATCCCACTCCTGGCTGGCCCCACCCACCACACCCCAGGAATCCCCATGCAGCCTGTTTTGGATACAAGTAGTGCGGGGCGCATATGGAGACCTGGGGAGGGCAAAAATGGGCCTACTGTAAGTTCAGGAAGGCTGGAAATGGGTCCGTTTTCAGTCTCTAGGTGACCTCCGGAGCCTGAGAGGTCATTTTCACCTTCCCAGAGGATCGAATAAAGCCTCTGAAGCCAGGGGAGGGCAAAAACTCCCTCCCCTGCTGTGGTGCAGGAGGCCAACTAGGTCACATCCACCATGGCCGCACCCACCCAGCAACCAGGAAGAAAACCCCTTGCTACAATTTTTGAAGCCCACCCCTGATTTTAAGATTTCTTTTCGCTGAAGTAAAACAAGGCAGGAGATCTTTCCTAAAAAGAAGGTTTATCGAGCTCACAAATCCGCCCGTAAAATAACTGTCCTTCTAGAATAAGATCAGGAATGGAGAACCAACTTTGGCCTAACTGATTTCAAGCAAATGTACCAGGAGGCATATGTCAGCAATAAGTAATGTCATACCCCAAGTGGGAAAATACTTATTTGTAAGCCCAGTGTGATTTACACCTTCTTCTCCCTCACACAGACTCCAACTTTCATACACATACTGTATACAGATCAGAGGTGGGTTCCTACCAGTTCACACCTATTCGGTAGAACCGGTTCGTCAAATCTACCGAACCGGTTGAAGAGGTTCCATCAGTGGACCCGGAAAGCAGGCCACACCTACAGAAGAGGTTCCAAAAGTTTTTGAAACCCACCACTGGTCCTTGGATATGATTATTCTACACTATCATGCTCATATTTATAAAAGTCAGTGCCTCTGTGAAAGGTAAGGATGACTACTGCGTTTGTGGTGCAGTCAGAACATTGCGTGTGTTGAAGTTGTTTTAACGCAAACCAAAGATGCCTTTTTAAAAAACAAGTTTACATCATATTCTTATGCATGCCAGTGCTGTGTGTGAGGTAATTTAAGGTGGTTCTGACAAGTGTCGTCGGCATCTTCATATCCGTTCACATGGGCGGCAAGCCACTCCCACAAAGGAGGCCACACCCACAGAGTAGGTTCAAACAATTTTTGAAACCCACCACTGATACAGATGTACAAAAATACAAAGACTTTCAATTACATGCACACAGACACACAAACAAAATCTCAGCAGTTTTCCCTGACTATTTTTCCATTTAAGAAATATGAAATGAGAACAATTTTCTTTTGGTTACTCTGCCTCAAACTGATATTGGAAAATAATGGTCCATCTGATAAGGTATGCTGTCAGTACCAACCATCGATCTCCTCAAATCTTATTTGAGCCAACGTAGAATAAAAAATGAAATTAGAACCATTGGAAGTGCTTCAAAACGTAAATGACTTTCTAAAATTAGTTGGTGGCCTCTTTGTTCTCTTTTTGTTATACTGATTGTCCTCTGGATGTGCTCAAAACTATGATCTCAGAAGACAACATGGAGCAGTTCCCTGGAAATATAATCCTCTGCAGTCTTAGTTCTTAGTAAAAATTTATATTTAGTATTTTGTCAGACGTTTTCAAACATTTGCAGTAAACTCCTTGGGCTCCATAACGCCAATGACAATACCAAGAATCAGGAAAGTAAAGCAGCTCTACATTCCCATCAAGGCCTGCACTAGGTGAAAATACGGATCCCTCTTCAAGTTACATGCATTTGATCGTTCTAAATTACCATAAAACATTGGATACTTTCATCCTGTCCTGTTCCCCCATTCTACGGACTTCCTGGAAATCAATGCAGAGTATTATTCCCCAGGACAAGCAAAGCCCTTTTTAAGCCTCTTGTTTTATTTTGTTTCCTCAGCAAAATGGGCTGGTGACTTAACTTACTTTCTAACAAAAGCCATTGTCTTCTTTGCTCTTCTTCCAACCCTTGTTACAACATCACAAGAACTTGCCCATAAATCCTTGTCTGCTTTGACAAACCTGCTTTAGAGAACTGAGCAGTGAGTGTGAGGGAGTAACATTAAACGCTTGTTCTTCTACCTGAGCCAAATTTGTAACGTAGCAACTGTTCGCGTTTAGCACCAAACTTCTGAAGCTCCTGTAATAGTAATCAGTGTGTCGATGGGCCCTTTTTTCTGAATAAAGACAACGCGGGTGGAAATAGATTCGACACAGACATCTGCATAGCTCTGCATAATTCAGAGAGCAGGGCTAGTGCAAATGATTTACATGAATAGCCTGTCTAGCAGAGCTGCTTATGAGTCCTTCTCATTAAACTCAACGAGCAGGATTGCAGACTGTCAATCAATTACAGCAATTTCCTTTTCCATATTTATTCCGTCACCGGCACTGACAGTTACCATTAGATGACATTAATACAATGCAATGGCATGTTGCAGCTCTCTGGTGCGCCCCTTAGGCAGGATAACTTGGGATAATAATTAATCTTCAAAGGATAGGATATGGAATGTCACCGTTTTCCATTACTGGTGCATCCACACATCCTTCTTCTTGTGTCATATCTGTCATTGGGCGTTGGTGAACTTCTTTTTATCAACAGCCACACGAAAAGTGCTGTTGAGTTTTGTCCAAACCAATCCCTTAGATTTTTTTTTTTTAAATTAAATGATCCTTCTGCAGGTCCTTTAGATTTTGAAGCCATGATGTTCTTCTTCTGCCTGGACCTCGTTTGCCTACAATCTTAATTCTCTTGGAGAATAAGTGAAGTATGCCATATTTTTCTAGGTGTCGCATCACATGTCACACATCCTAGCTGGTTGAAATGTAGCTTGTTTAATTTGGGTTTATTATGATTGATTGATCGATCAAACTTCTTATCCACCTATCTCCCTCATAGGGTGGCTCTGGGAAGCATACAATTGACTCCAAAATTTATGTTGCTAAGTGAGATAATTGTTAAGTGGATTTTGCCCATTTTATGACCTTTCTTGCCACAGTTGTTAAGCGAGTCACTGCAGTTGTTAAGTTAGTAACATGGTTGTTAACTGAGTCCAGCTTCCCCATTGATTTTGCTTGTCAGAAGATCTCAAAAGGTGATCACGTGATCTTGGGATACTGCATCTTCATTCAATATAAGTTCAGTGGCCACACATCCAACTTTTGATCACGTGATCGTGGGGATGCTGCAACATTATAAGAGTGAAAAATGGCCATAAGTCACTATTTTCATTGCCTTTGTAACTTCCAACAGGTCTCTAATTAACTGTTGTTGTAAGCCATCTGTACATTTTAATCATATAATATGACATTAAAAACTGTTTAATTTCAGAGCTAAGTTCGATGTAAAGATGTTATCAATTTCTTATTCTTTTTTCCAATATATTTAGACTGTGTTTGTTAAAAATCTATACCGTGTACGGGTTCTGGGAAGTCAGGGGGGGGAGTAGGTTGTGGGGGCTGGGGGGGAGGGTGGGGGGAGGGATATATATCAGGTTTGACGAGACGTGTTAGATTTTAATGTAATTTGACCCCACATGTATACTGTTTTTTTTCTTATTTTCATTACTATTATTATTACTATTTTTCTTTAAAACTAGGATATGTTAAGCATATTGACATGTAGCGGAAATACACCAAGGAGAGGAGGAGTGGGAAATAGAAGGGAGAAGAAAGATGGGAAGAGAAGGATAGGAGAGAGGGTAAGGGGGGAAGATGAGAAGGATAAGGAGGAGTGGATTGTAGAGAGGAGTAGTAGAAAGGGAGGGGAAGTAGTAGAAAAGGATGATGGAGGGAAGATAGAAGTTGGAGAGTGGTAGAAGAAAGTGGTGTATGGAGAGCAGAAGACTATAATGGGTTTCTATTTTTATGGGCATTGTTGACAAGAGGAACTGAGTAATTATTATTTAATATATGATACGGGCTATGTATAGTATACATGTGAGTGTGTGTTATGAAAATGGAAATAAAAATATTCATATTTAAAAAATGTTTAATTTAGTGTGTTGCATTGAACCATCCAATCAAAGTAAAGCTAAATAAAATAGAGCATGATATAGCCAGATGCTGCCGATCTTCACATTTTGGCTTAATTCAATAGTTCCTGATGCGTGTGGGCTGTGGTAGATTCCACTTGGAGCAGACAGTCCCAAAGAACTCTGGAGCTGAGCCATGTAAGCTTTTAAAAGCAGAATCTCCACTTTGAATTGGACCCAGAAAGCCGTTGGCAACCGATGTCGCAACCCAAAGCAATTCTTGAGTAAGGCCTCTCCTCCACTAATAACCTGGCAGATGCCTTTTGGAAGATTTGAATAGTTTTCGAAGTCAATCCAATGCGGGGAGTGTGAGCTGCATATGGCTTTTAGGCCAGGGAACACTGTGGCCAAGACATTGCGGTCTTTCTCTCTCTCCAAATAATCATGTGGGATGGCCTTTAAGAATTCTGACACATGGTTTTGTTATTTTGAAGGGATTTGGCTTCAACATTTGGTCCGCGTATACAGGTGGGCCTCGACTTACAACAGTTCCCCCGTTTAAAGTTACAATGGCCCTGAAAAAAGTGACTTATGACCGCTTTTCACCCTTAGGACCATTGCAGCCCCCGTAGTCACATGATCAAAATTCAGATCCTTGGCTACTGACTCATATTTATGACAGTTGAAGCATCCTGGGGTAATCCCCTTTTTTTGACCTTCTGACAAGCAAAGTCAATGGGGAAGCTACATTCACTTAGCAACTGTGTTACTCACATGACAACTGCGGCGATTCACGTAACAACTGTGGTAGTAAAATAGAGCAGAACTCACTTAGCAACTGTTTCACTTAGCGAGAGAAAATGGGATTGTGACTGTAAGTCAAAGAGTAGCTGGATTTGTCTGCTTCACTTTTTCTATTCTGGGCATGCCTTTTGCCATCACAAATGGCTTTTTATCAAATGTTTTTAACAGATTAACAGAGTTGGAAGCAGAGGTGGGTTCCTACCAGTTTGCACCTATTCGGTAGAACGGTTCGTCAAATCTACCGAACTGCTTAGAAGAGGTTCCACCAGTGGACCCGGAAAGCAGGCCACACCTACAGAAGAGGTTCCAAAACTTTTTGAAACCCACCACTGGTCCTTGGATTGATTATTCTACACTATCATGCTCATATTTATAAACCTCAGTGCCTCTGTGAAAGGTAAGGATGACTACTGCGTTTGTGGGCAATCAGAACATTGCGTGTGTTGAAGTTGTTTAACGCAAACCAAAGATGCCTTTTAAAAAAAGTTTACATCATATTCTTATGCAAGCCAGTGCTGTGTGTGAGGTAATTTAAGGTGGTTCTGACAAGTGTCGTCGGCATCTTCATATGGTCACATGGGCAGCAAGCCACTCCCATCCGGTCACATGGGCAGCAAGCCACTCCCACAAAGGAGGCCACACCCACAGAGTGGTTCGAACAATTTTTGAAACCCACCACTGGTTGGAAGGGACCTTGTAGGTCATCTACTCCAACCCACCCGCCCAAACAAGAGACCCGCCTGCACCATTTCTGTCAAATGGCAGTCCAGTCTCTTCTTGAAAACTCCAGTGATGAGAAACTCCCACAACTTCCGAAGGCAACTTCTGTTCCATGGGTTGATTGTTGTCACTGTCAGAAAATTTCTCCTTATTTCCAGGTTGAATCTCTCCTTGATCGGTTTCCATCCATTGTTCCTTGTCTGGCCTTCAATAGGTTGATGCCCTCCTCTCTGTGGCAGCCCCTCAAATATTGGAAGACTGCTATTATGTCCCCTGGTTCTTCTCTTCACTAGACTAGCCACGCCCAGTTCCTGCAACCATTCATCGTATATTTTAGCCTCCAGTCCCCTAATCATCCTGGTTGCTCTTCTCTGCAGTTTTTCTAGAGGCTCAACATCTTTTTTATAATGTGGTGACCAAAAATGGATGTAGGATTCTAGGTGCGGTCTGGGCTTTAATAGGTAGTTTCTAGTCTTGCCTACAATAGCCCGTTCCTTATCTGACATTACTGATCCCTCCAGTGTATCTTGGGTCAGAATCTTTGGCCTGAGGTCAGACATTTTTCTAGCCATCTCTCTTCCTTTTCTTTCATATATGCACAGCGAAGTCAGGCTGTCTTCAAGCGTCACCTAACGTCGCTGCTGTCAAATGGAATAGATGCCTCTTTTCTTTTAATGCGCAGCTTCCTTTCATGTCATTAGTAGCAATAGATCAAATGATCTTTTCCCTTTTCAATTTGCTGAGCTCGTTGAGAACTGAAACAGTTTCAACCCTCGAGTTGCTTATTTGGAATCGTTCTTCTGTCTCCACTACATCCATCAAGTTTTCTGCTGAATCGCCCAATAAGGTTAATATTACCCAGGTAGGAAAGTGATTTTCACTAGGAAGCTCGGGTTTTGGAATCGCTTTAAATATACTTACTCTCCCACCCTCGTTTTTAAAATCTTGTATTCACTTGGGCTCTCAGGAAGTAAGGGGGCACTGACCTGCACTTAATAGCAATAACACTCAGACTTATATACGCTTCACAGTGCTTTACAGCCCTCTCTAAGCGGTTTACAGAGTCAGCATATTGCCCCCAACAATCAGGGTCCTCATTTTACCCACCTTGGAAGGATGGAAGGCTGAGCCTTGAGCCTGGTGAGATTAGATCTGCCAATTGCAGGCAGCCGGCAGTCAATGCTAGAGAGGAGATTACAAATACACAGGCATGAAAGGACCCTCTCTTGCCACTGGTGCAGTAGAGTATTCAATGTTGTAAATGGAAGCTCTTCTTTCAGACTCATGTGGACCATGCTTTCCTACAGTTGCAAATATAAATCCATGAAGCTGCTCCTAACAGGGACGTGCACTCACTAGAGGCAGGGGAGGTGGGGCCTCACCAGTCTCCTCAGGAAAGGAAGGTAGCAAGCTAGTTGCTACCAGACTTCAACTCACAGTGATTTGGAGTGTACATAGTGTTAATTAAGAGCGGATCCTCTTGCCGCTGCGGGCCTGGCTTGCAGAGTGCCAAAAGGGTAGGGGGCCTCTTGGAACATCCCACCCCCACCCCTCTTCGCCTTTCGCCTCCGCGGCTCTCGCTCCAGCCTGCTGGGGATGGGGGGGGGGGGCAAAAGCCGCTTTCTTTCTTTTTGCCTCACCAGCCAGAAGCTTCACCGCACGTTACTGGCTCCTAAGAATACTTCAGAAAAGATGAGTGCTCCGTCACTGGAGGTTTTCAAGAAGAGATTGGAGCGTTATTTGTCCGGAATGGTATAGGCTCTGCCAGCTTCAGCAGGGGAGGGGAGTAGAAGACCTCCCTTCCAACTCTGTTATTCTGGAAATGAAAACCTAGCATTTGGAGTTAAGTTTGGAAGGAAAATTTCTGAAGTGCGTGTAAAGTTCATTATGCTTTCCCCATGTTCTTTGCAGTCAGCCTTGGGGATTTCAAATTTTACACTTTTCTCACATAATCATCAAGTTGGAATAGTTGGCATAATATCAGATGTTAGAAAAATTGGCTTCTACATTATAAATTCATGAATTAGGTATTTATTGGTTAGCTTAATTTATAGCCTGGCTCTACTGGATACAACTCAAGGCAGTTTACATAACGTTCCTTCCTTCTACTCCTTTTACTATCATGTATGGATGTATTACCATTATCTTTCTCATTTGTTCCACTACCTTTTATTACTGGTACCATTATTATGATTATTTCTTATTATGATTAGTTACTTTGTTATTTGTATATATACTGAGAGCTTATGTACTGGAGACAAATTCTTTGTGTGTCTAATCACACTTGGCCAAATCAAGGTGTTCTCTTCTGTTCTATTTTTTTCCTCCAAATTCTATGAGATGGGTTGAATTGAAGCCTCCTTCTCGATCCACTGAGGGCAGAAAGATTTGACTCATTTACTCAACACTCCAAAAAACATACCACTCTCCCCGTGGTAGGTAGCTATGGAATGAGGTTTGTTTCAAAAGATTGGCCGAGTATACTGCACTCAAGCCTCAATGGAAATGAACACTCTCCTAAGTGCAATTTTAAAGAATAAAGGCAGAGATATTCAGTTAGCAATAGTAGCAATAGCAGTTAGACTTATATACCGCTTCATAGGGCTTTCAGCCCTCTCTAAGCGGTTTACAGAGTCAGCATATTGCCCCCAACAACAATCCAGGTCCTCGTTTTACCCACCGCGGAAGGATGGAAGGCTGAGTCAACCCTGAGCCGGTGAGATTTGAACAGCCGAACTGCAGAACTGCAGTCAGCTGAAGTAGCCTGCAGCTGCATTTAACCACTGCGCCACCTCAGCTCTTACTTGTGTGAACGGTTAGCAAAGACGAGCTGATTTAACTTGCAACTGGAGCAAGAATTGCAAAATACAACTAACTTTGTTCAGTGTTGCTGAAACCCGGCATCACCTCTTGCATTCTTTTTTCAGGACGAGCCTGCAGTTTTCTTGGAAAGATTTCGGAAGTGGCTTGCCATTGCCTCCTTTCTAGGACTGAGAGAGAATGACTGGCCTAAGGTCACCCAGTTGGCTGTGTGCCTAATGTGGGAGTAGAACTCACAGTCTCCCAGTTTCTAGCCTAGGGCCTTCACCAAACTGACTCTCTATTCCTATTCATTCTTCACATTATGTTATAAGTACACTCGGAGCTTTAATTAAAACCACAAAGACCAGTTCACCACTGGGAGAAATGTGCAATTTCTCTCTTCATTCTCATAGCTAAGGAAGGCAAGCTTCCTTTCCTCCCCACCTCACAGGCCGACTTGCAGCTTTTATTTCCTTTTGTGTCCAAAGTGAGATGTTACCAGTGGTAGACCTCATCCGTCCTCAGGTGAAAGGACCAATTCTATAGGTGCCCATTATGTCCCTGTAAGACAAAAATGAAATAAAAGACAGCCTAGTTGCAGCCTATCCTACCCCTCAACTTGGGATTTTAATAGTGGGCTTAATTTCCTCACGGAAGCAGAATGAAAGGGGTCAAAGCAAAAAGAAAAACGGAAACAGACGGATTGTGGGTGGTGGGGGGCAGGGGGAGAAACAGCAGCTGTTGTATTCATGGTTAATCAGGTGTGTCTGGCTTTATGTAGCATCTGTCTGCTACTGTTACCATACCATATGTGAAAGCAAATGGAAGGAAGAGAGGCATTCATGTTTGAAACCTTGTGCCTTGACCCCTCTCTCTCTCTCTTGGTCTCCTCAGGATTCGTGTTCTTGCCTATTCATTGGGCGCTATTAAGGTAAGACTACAATTCCTTTCTCCTCCAGCCATCGTAACCACTTTGATTGGAAGCCATTTGGTTTGCCCTCAAATCATCCCACTTGCTGTTTTATTTCCTGAACGACCCGTAGGAATATATTTCAAGAAAAGGAATGGTAACACTGCCTTGGAAGTAAGACTTTAGTAAGGAAAGGCTTTCAGGGAAGGGTTCCAAGACCAATAATCCATTCCGCCCTCAGTTGATTTTGGACTGCCAAAGGAATTCCTCAAGAGAGACATAAGCAGAACTCAAATGTGGACATATCTGCCAATCTTAAAAATCAGAGTAGAATATTGTTCTGCTAACTATTCACTATTCACACTACAAAAAATTGCTCAGATAAATTTGGTGTTCTACAAACAAAATAACTTTATTACTTTCTAACACTGAATTTCCTCTGTAGGAGGAGTTTGGAACCATTTCAAGGCCAGTCTGGCTTCTGGGGCAGTTTAGCAAAGAAATAGATATAGGTGTAATAGGTGTAAGTGACTGTAAAGGAATAGGACTACTATCCTAACGCAACCATGGAAAACAGACTGATGTTGCTGCTACTTGCTCCAGTTACCTTAACATCTCATGGTTTATTTATCTATTTATTTACATCTAAGAAATGGCTGCCACCCCAGCTGTCAAGTCTGTGATTGACATAGAAATCATCTGAGTAAAGTGAATTGATTTTTTCTCTTAGTATGATAACATGTGTCACATTTTGTGCCCATATAGACCTTACTAGCCACCTGCAAACATTTCGTAGACAGCCCAAAAACCTGTTAGATGCCAAGGTCCTCTTCTAACATGATGGACGAACATCAACATGATAATATAGTTAAACCTAAGTCTTAAAGAAGAATGCAGAAGGAAATCAGGAAGACAATTAGTGCAGATGGTAAGAGAAAATTAAACAGTTACCTAGACTGGAGCAAGACTTTGCAATTCTTTGCAATATCTATGAAGATATTGAGGAAGTTGAAAAAATAGGACAAAAAGTTTCATGTTAGCTTGAAAACTAACCAGGAGAGTCACTTCTGAATAGGCGAGGAACTATTCACCAGTGAGAAGGCTAAGAAGATGAGGTGAACAGCTAAACATGACAACTAAAATGTCAACACGTGGAATAATCCCAACAAGATTAGACAACAATATGTGGTCAGTTCTTTTCTGCCACTTGATTGGTACATTCTGCAGTGACAATGCATGTTATTGCAGAGTATGGATTTTTAAAATGAAAACAATGACTAGTTATTCCAGCCAAGGAAGTTGACATCACAAGCTTTCTGCCCAGATCATATCCAAGGAATGACGTCCTGGGATAAATATAGCCCAGTGATCTCTCCAGTGGAGTAAATTATTCTTCCAAATTGGATTTTAGATGAAGATACAATTTTGCAGCTCTGCAAGTCTACCAGGCAGGCTGTCTCAAGGATCTTATAATTAATTTCCAAAGACTGTAATCTGGTGCTCTCCAGATATTTTGATGACAATTCCCAGGGTTCCCAGCCAGCACATCTGTTGCCCATGTTGTCCTAGGAATTACGGTATTTGTAATCTCACACAATTAGTGGGAACCAAGTTTGGGGAGGCTGTTTTGAATTATTCTCCATGTGTTGACCATATATGACACCATTTGGAAATAATTATCAGGGGTTTGCAAATCCATGCCATATCATTTACATGGTGAAGACCGGCCGTTCTAATGTTCCTCTCTGTCACACCCATATAAAGCCATAACTATGCAGAACAAAAAGATGCTTTGGAACAGACTGGCAGAAAATAAACAAAATGGAAGCTCCTACTAAGTGCTTGGTGAACATAGGATCAGAAATGGTATGTTAAGATTACTTGGCCTTCTTCAAGTGGTTTCTGACTCACTCTATGGGTGTAGAATATATATGAGTCAATGTCTGGGTTCCCCACCATGTTAAGCTACAACTGAATGGATTCACACCTGGCTAAGCTATAAACCATCACTTAAAAATGACAATGGAAAAGTTCACATATCATACAAAACAAAAGACCACACACCCTATGACTTTCATGAGTGAATGCAGTGAATCAGTACAATATTTGTTTCCCAAAGATCTTTCTGGCAATTATGTTAATTATTTGTGGCTCTTCTCCAAGGACCTGCCTTTTAACATTAGGCGAGTGTCAGCCTTCAGATCGTTCGCCTTGTGTCTTTATGATATAAGGCATACATTTGATATCTATTTTCTCAACCTTTCAATGTTATTTTATAACAAACTCAGAAACTGATTCCCCTCTTTTAAACTGGGTATTTATTAAACCTGTTTACTTAAGTTGGCCTCCTCAGGGTGCCGTCGGCCAGACAGTGTCAGCTGGTGACCCCCAGGGGGAGAGCCTTCTCTGTGGGAGCGCCTTCCCTCTGGAATGAGCTGCCCCCGGAGCTTCGTATAATCCCCGACCTCCGGTCCTTCCGACGCGCCCTAAAAAGTTGGCTTTTCCAGCAAGCCAGCCTGGCCTGAACAAAACAAAACAAATTATTGATTACTGTTAATTTTAATTCTTTAAAAAAATGTCATTGTCAATTTTAATTGGGTTTGGGATATCCTATTTAATTTCTTTTTAACTTTTGTATTATGTGTTTCTTTTAATGTTGTACGCCGCCCTGAGTCCTTGGGAGAAGGGCGGCATATAAATCGAATAAACCTAAACCTAAACCTAAGTCTGTTGCTTTCAACTTCAGAGATATCTGGGAAAAGGGGGAGGTTACTGTGAGATATTCACCCTATCTACAGTGGTTTCCACCAAGGTCCTCTGTTCCGGTGGGAACAGAGGTTTAATCCTATTGGCCGAAGGGTCTGACAGCTCCCTAATAAAAGGGCTGCTGTCAAACTCAACCTTTGCTGGATTGTTTCTCACTTGTTGTATGCAATAAAGAGCTGTTGTTACTGTTAGCCTGTGTGTGCCTATCGATTACCCCACTGGCGACGAGGATGGGATTGGAAGGCAACTAGGCAAAACCAAAAAGAGTGTAGAAATCCAGCAAGTACATCCAGCCCGGAGCACCAGCGCGGCATCAAGCAGCATTTTTGAGCAGCAAACTTGAATCACCCTCTGTATGCAAAATGGCTATGCACGCCCCACCAGCTCCATATGATCCAGTCACTGGGAATCATACATGCTATGATTTGACTGCATCTTCGAGGCGAATGACCTCATAGGCATTCCCAAAGGTTGTAAGAAAAGCATGTTCCTCAGATACTGTGGCCAGGAAGTGTTCGAGACGGCGAAAAACCTTTTTGAGTCAACACCACTTCAAGAAGTTCCCTGGTTCTCAGACAGAAAGCCACTGTTGCTGAGCCCTTACACCATCTGGTGCACATTGATTTTGCTGGCCCAGTTCATGACCAGACATTACTCGTAGTTGTGGATGCCTACTCGAAATGGTTAGAGGTAGTCCTGATGACTTCCACTACGGCAGAAGCAGTCATCAAGGTGCTACCGAGACCTTTTCTCCACACACGGCCTGCCCAACGTCTTGGTGTCTGACAACGGGCCCCAATTCACAGCCATGCAGTTTGAGACCTTCCTAGCAGCCCAGGGAATCAGGCATACTCTGGTCATGCCATTCCATCCGGCCTCCAATGGTCAGGCGGAGAGAATGGTGAGATCTGCAAAAGAGGCCCTCACTAGGATGGGCACGGGAGATTGGTTGATCACTATTTACTAATTCAGCACATTACACCAGTGCCACCAGTGGGAGAAGCCCCCCGAGTTTCTTATGGGTCGCTGGCTAAGGTCCCACTTAGACCAGCTACACCCCAATTATTCTGCCTCATTGCCCCCGACTCCACAAGCAAGATTCGGACATTTAGCGTAGGGGATTCGGTATACGCCCACAACTACGCCGGGGGGTACTCTGTGGATTCCTGCCACAGTGATAGGTATCACCAGCCCTCACTCATATCTCTTAGAGCTCGAGGACAGTAGGTATTAGAGAAGGCATATTGACCAACTCCGTGGCTGCCTCCCCAACTCCACTCTTAGACAACCAGAGGTAACTCCTGCACGAGTTAGCCAAAGCCCTACCCAAACGGAGCAAAATCTCACTCCTTCCACATCCAGCTCAAGCCCGACGGTACTGGAAAACGTATCTGGTTTTGCTGCAGGCCCACAGCGAGCTCTGAGCGAGCCGGCTCTAGAAGCTCCAGCTGTGGCCTGTGAAAGGTTCCAGGAGCTTCCACCAAGCGGAGCTGCGGAGGCAAACAGGTCCGTCCGACCTGTCCAAGGAAACCCCTCCTACTGAACTGCGCAGGTCAGGCAGAGCTACCCAAAAGCCCGCTACCTGCGTGACTACGTTACAAGTAGGATTGTTCCATCCAAGAGGGGAGGGTGTTAGATATTCACCCTATCTGCAGTGGTTTCCACCAAGGTCCTCTGTTCCGGCGAGAACAGAGGTTTAATCCTATTGGTCGAAGGGTCTGACAGCTCCCTATAAAGGGCTGTTGTCAGACTCAACCTTCGCTGGATTGTTCTCACTTGTTGTATGCAATAAAGAGCTGTTGTTAGGGTTAAGCCTGTGTGTGCCTATCCATTACCCAATCTAAACAGTTACCTTTTTCTTTTTTAATATTAAATGTTGATCAGTTTGGTCAGGCATCTTGAGGCATTTGTAAGATAAGATAAAAATTCCTAAATAAATTAATAACATCTCCAGAACACTAAGTAGCAGTATGTTATAGCACAGTGTTTTTCAACTGTGGCAAATTTAAAATGGATGGACTTGAACTCCGCAAGCCACCAAGTCCTGGCTGCTCCAGCAGGCCGGGGGGCCTGTGAAACATCCAGCCCTGCGGAAATTGTGAATGTTGCTGTTTTGTTTTTAAAAGTGTTGTCTTTGTCTAGTCTTCCCCCTTCCCTTGTCTATTGTGAGCCGCCCGGAGTCCTTCGGGAGTCGGCGGCATAGCAATAGCAATAGCAATAGCAGTTAGACTTATATCCCGCTTCATAGGGCTTTCAGTAAATACAAATACAAATACAAACTCCCAGAATTCCCAACCTGTTATGCAGATTTCAAGCAACTAGAAGCATTTGTTTTAATCATTACATATTTCTTCTGTAAAAAAGTGAATGCACATGTTATTCATGGAAAACATTTGCATCACAGGGCCCTCTATATGTCTATACCAATTTTTGCATCCTCATTTATATAAGCACATTTGGCCTTTTTTTTTACTGAGGTTATCTAAAGAGCGTAGAATGAAAAGATTAAATTTTATCAAGTGAAAAAGCAGATAATTCATTAATTTAAACAAATTGCTTTGCCAACCATCCTGAAATCACTCCAAATCATTATATCCTCCTCAAGTACAATTAAATTTCAGTAGGCTGAACATGTTTGAAAAGGTGTACAAAGAGAGTTTCTTCAATCTTTTCATATGCAAACCATATTAAACTTTTGTACTAAATATTTCTAAAATTGAATGAGCCATTAATTAGAAATAGAAAACATGAGGTAATCATAGCCCTCCTCAATTAATGTAATAATTCCCATCTCTATCGTACTCTAAAATTTAATCGGTTTGTCTATAATTGGTCTTATTCATGCTATTTATTTACTAAATTTCTATGCTGCCCATCGCTCCTGTAAGGTGACTCTGGATGGCTTGTCACTGGAATTCATCATCGTGTTTCTACCAACTCCCTTCCAAAATAAGCTGAAAGCAACCTATTATTACCCTAAAAGTCTAAGGTAATGTCAATTACAGTTTCGATAAACATATGAAAAGTGATTTGGCAACAAATTATTATTCTCAACCTATGAACATATGTTAATTCAATATTATATACTAACTTAGTTAATAAGTACCAAATTCATAAATGATGTATCAGAATAGAAGAAGTATACTTCAAAACAATGTTAGCCCTAAATATATCCTGCTCCATGATCTTTGTTTGCATAAAGAGTTCTACTCAGGTTTGGTCAGTACAGGTCTATTCTCCAACCAGGTCTGTGGTTGGTCAGTGCATGTGGTCATCCTATCACTTATTCATATTTAATTATCCAGTCTGAACGGTATTGTAAATGGTGCTCATTTTGCTTCTAGGGGGTAAGTGGGTGTACATCAGGGGTGGGCTCCTGCCAGTTCTAACCTCTTCTATAGAAGAGGTTCCACAAATCTACAGTGCCATTTAGAACCGGTTCCAGCTCCCTCCCCTCGCCATCCGCACATCATCAAGATGAAGAGCGAGAGGAGGAATTCTGGGAGTTGAAGTCCACAAGTCTTAAAGCTGTCAAGTTTGAACACCCCTGGGGGTTTTTTTTCTAAAGGGTTAGTGGTGCAAGGGTCTTGTAACTTGACAGTTTTAAGACTTTGCGTGCTTCAAATGCCAGAGTTTCTGAGCCAACATTTTGGTTGCTAAGCAAGAGCGTTGTTAAGTGAGTTTCACCACATTTTATAAGTTGGCCACGCCCACCCAGTCACATGACTGCCAAGCCACTCCCACCCTGGTCACATGGCTAGCAAGCCACTCCCAACCAGTCACACGGCTGGCAAGCCACTCGCATAAGCAGGCCACACCTACAGAAGAGGTTCTAAAAAATTTGAAACCCACCACTGGTGTGCATGTACGTATACGTTTCTGTGTATATTTCTTTGATAGTTTCTAAAACTGGATCGTGACGTCCATTATTCCATCAAAGAGATGTATGTGCAATCTTGTTTCCTCACCTCTCCTTCAAACTCTGCTAGGCTCCCTACTAAATATAGCAAATCAGCAGCAACCTTGAAGGTTTAGTTAGAAGTTTGAAATGTCAGAAAGAAGCATTTGGCTGTAGGAACGAACAGCTTCTACCTACACAGCCGTTGGAGCAGCACTTCCTCTGCAGATTAGTCCTGTAATTAAAATAGATGTCAGAATAAACAGATGGGATAAATGTAGGAGGGATTCCATAGTGACCACTTTCCATGACTGAAACCTGAAATGGTTTTAGCTTAAATGCCAGGAGTGGCCCTATTAGAAACATTGTCCTCGTGCTTTGCAAAAACTGGAGCTTTTCTGAGATTCAGTTCTGTTGCTGTATTGTACGCTAGTGAGGCAAACTGAAAGGACAACGCTCTCTTTGGACATTAAATCAAAAATGAATCTAGGTCACAAGAATAGAGGAAGATCTTCTTAGTTGACTTGCCATCAAGTACTGTAAAGTCTCACACATACTCTAAAACTGTTGGGTTGGCCATAAAAAGGGGTTCCACCACAAAACCGCGTTCGACTAAAGGGCGCTCGACGAAACCGCGTAGCTGACGTCATCACAGCGCGACAACAGCGCAGAGAAAAAAAGCATGCTGTAAACGCTAAACCTAAAATTAACCCTAACCTAAACCTAACCCCCCTAAACCTAATCCTAAACCTAACCCTAAACCTAACCCTTAACCTAACCCTAACCCTAACCCTTACCCTAACCCTAAACCTAACCCTAACCCTTAACCTAACCCTAACCCTAACCCTAACCCTAACCCTAACCCTTAACCTAACCCTAAACCTAACCCTAAACCTAACCCTAAACCTAACCCTTACCTTAACTTGAATCGGTTTGCTTTCAAAGCGCTATTTAAAGAGCCCTTCTTTCTCCGCGCTCGCTGTTGTCGCCCTGTTGATGACGTCAGCGACGTGGCTTAATCAGGCGCGCTTTAGCCGAGCGCGGTTTTGTCGTGCCACGATAAAAAGGAACACTGATTAGAAATAAGTTGTGCTGACATCATCTATAGTTCATTTCTAGTGACCTCAAAAGCCAGCGTAGCCAGCATATATTGTTGAAACGATGTTCCTATAATTGGATAACATTCTAGGGACCTCAACTTTTATTTCTAGTTCTTCATTAAAAGAAATGAGCTCCTCCGAGGTTCAAACTTGCATAGAGTTCTCTTCTTTAAGACTTAAGAGTGGTAGTCCTCTTGCCTTTGATTGCTCAACAGTAAAATAAAGACATTCAAGAGTGTTGGCTTTCTTATTTTTGTTCCAGGTATTGCAAAGCTGAAAAATGATTTAAATTCCATTAAGTCTACAATACTGACTTGTTTTCTATCCCATAAAGAAGAATTCTCAAGGTAGCTTACAGGGCTTACAGCAGGGGTGGGTTTCAGACGGTTCGCGGCGGTCCCTGCGAACCGGTTGGTCGGTGAACCCGGAAGTAAGTAACTTCCGGGAATGCCGAAGGGTCCACCCGCCCACCCGCATTTCTTACCTGGTTTTGACGAGTTCTGCGCTTCCACGCATGCGCAGGACGCATACAGAGCCTGCGTGATCCTCCAGGAGCAGCTGGAGCATCGCACAGATGCTAGTACGCATGCGTGCACTGCACGCGTGCACGAGGACGCCGCTGGCCCCATTCCAACCGAACCAGTTGGAACGGGGCGAGAAACCCACCCCTGGCTTACAGACACCAATCATATCACAGCTCACTCCACGTGGAGCGCAGCCACATCCACGGCCTGGGCCACGCAGACATCCCTGGCCGAAATCTGCAGGACAGTCACGTGGGCTTTCCCCTCTCCCTTTGCTAGGAACTATAAACTGGACACTTTTGCCTCAGCAGAAGCCTCTTTGGCCACAGGGCATTGCAGGCGGTTCACAGGGCAGGGCCCATGCCTCAACTGGCATGAGGGGGGGACATGGGGCCTCAGGGGTCTCCCTCCCTAGGGACATGCAGGCTTTGGTACGTCCCATTCTGGATACTCCTCCCCGCTCACTATGGAGAAAGGGCATTGGTACTTACCTGATACGCCTCTTCTCATAGTAGGGGGAGGAGTATCCAGTCCCTCCCTGACTATGTTCGTATGACTAAGTGTTATGTTCATTGTTTTATGAAGTTATATAAATATTGATGTCGAAGACAATAAAGCTAAGAACTGAATTAAGAGTCTGGAGTGAATGGTGCAACGGTGCAATTCTCAAGACAGCTTAGTAGCAAAATACAAACCATGAACAGGTTTCCTCAGTCTCTCCTCTCTTCTTTTATTATTGATCAATATATTTTATTGATCTGGTGTAGAGCAGTAACATCTTCAAGAAACATAAGTATTGTTAAGAAAGTGCAATTCCCAAATCAGACAATGAGTTGTATGAGGAACTCCTGATACAAAACGAAGAGTACAATTGATAGAAATATTTACTGCAAGATAAGTTTCACTCAGTTCAAAAACTTGTATTCCCAACCAGTTGCATGTTAAACACTTTTAAACAAAATAATAACAACAGAATCAGAAACCATTGCCCAAATAGCAAATGGTTGAAGTCATTATAGTTTATTTCTCACATATAACATTTAAAAAACACCAGCTCTCAAGGAATATTGTTTTAGGGACAATATCGGTGCCCCCAAAGTCACTGAAGTTTTAAATTTTTAAAGACTTTGGAGACACCTTCCATATATTTCTAATTTATAAAGCCCATCAACAGCCACAGCCACATGAATATTTGCTGTCAATGTTACTTTCTGTTGCTTTTTTTATTCCACTCTTTGCATCCCTCCCCCTACCCCACAAAAGGTAAAATACAGGATGCAAATGCCTTCAAACAAATCTCTGTAGATCAGTCACTACAAATACAGGGCTTTGAGTGGAGGGAATTCATTTAAATAGCTGTGAATCATCAAATTCTTGAGTTTTCATGAATGCCAACATTTTTAGACAGATACACTGAATAGTATTGCGGTGAGCAATCAATTGATGAAGAACTCTGGGAACAGACACACGTGTGTTAACTAGCATGGATCAGACAGTGGTTTGGGAGAGTGCCAGGGATGAAAGCTGCTGAGACAAGTCCAAAGATGATAAACTCACACCATGAGTAATCCAAGTGAAGCCATTCAAAAGGGATTGGTAGAGACATCAAGAGAGAGAGGGGGGAGGGAGGAAGGGAGGGAGGGGGAGAGAGAGACAGAGACAGAGAGACAGAGAGACACAGAGAGAGACAGACAGAGACAGAGAGACAGAGAGACAGAGAGACAGAGAGACAGAGAGACAGAGAGACAGAGAGACAGAGAGACAGAGACAGAGACAGAGAGACAGAGACAGAGAGACAGAGAGACAGAGAGACAGACAAAGACAGAGAGACAGAGACAGAGAGACAGAGACAGAGACAGAGACAGAGAGAATTATAATCTATGTTCCAGGATCTCCGTTGAAACAATTCTCGAAGAAAAAAAAAACATATGGTCAAATATTGGCTGTGCACAACAGGGGTGCCAAAAATGACAGCCAACTTTGGGAAATGACAGAAAATGAAAAACACATGTGCACAGCAGGGGCAACCACTTTATATTGTAAGGATGAATATTAGAATTGATGCACTCCAACGCTTGGATTTCTTTGTGACTAAAAGGCAGTCTCACAGCTGTAGGAGGCCCTTCTACAAAGCATCATTTGGCAGTGGTTTGGCTGCCTGATGTTTGGAAAGCCAAACCAGATGTCCAGTTGTGATTTTCCTACTAAAGAATGAGCATGGCCTTTAGATTTTTCCACAGAAGCCATCTGGTTTTGTCGGGAGTTTCATCCAGATGCGTATGTATATACGCTCCATGGGCTTATATGTGAATGCTGTGTGTTCACTAAGGATTGATCTCACAGAGACATCTTTTGTTCTTAAATCTCTAATTTTCATCCTTATTTTCTGCATCTACCATTTCTTGACCTTTTTAGATATCCAAAATGGGCCCTTCCTGTTTATTATCCAGTGTAGCTCTGTTGTTCAACATACAAATGGTAGTTTCACTTGTGACAGTAGATGGTGAAGGCAGGTTCACCTTGGGGACCATTTTGGTCCTTTCAAAGTTTGGGTAGAACACCTTCAATTGCTTCAATGGACTTTAACTGTTAAAGACACCAGAAGTAATCATAGTCACTGTGTTTAGTTTATTTACTGTATTTCTAAGGAAGCACAGTGGCTTGAGTGTTGGTGTTGCAGCAGATTGAAGTTTGTAATCTACTTATGAAAGACCAGGACTTGAGACCACGAAGGTGAGAGAAACAGGTTTATTGGATGCATCGAGTTCAGCGTGTTCACACACCAAAATCTGAACTGCCTGGGCTCTGCCCAGGATCCTACTTTTATGCCGTGTTCCACACGGTGCATTCTCAAGGCGTTTCCATACACGAGACAAGCATGACATTTTGAAAAGCAGAAGTTCACTTTGGAATGTTACAGCGAAGTACATAGGAAAAATACAAGAAAGAGAAGTTCCTCCTATAATGTCTTAAGCTGTCAGCAGTTTTTACCTCTGTTCTATCTCTCACCCACGCCTGGCTTCCTGTGCCCCTCTTTTACAGGGTCTTGCCACACTGTTCAGCCCTATTTTTAATACTTATGAGGAAGTTGGGGAGAAAGTTCACTCCAGCTAAAAGTCAACTTTGGGACTCCAGGGCACTAGAATGAAAAGCCAAGCTAATATGAATTTATAAGGTCCATTCTATTAAGACCACCTAACCTGGCCAGCCACTGGTGGGTTTACCTGTGCAACCCCTCCTGCATCATTGGGATGCTGGGCAGGAGGTTAGCAAGCCTGGTTTTGAGACCCAAAAGTTGCCATGGGGTGGGGTTGAGCTCTTGTCCTTCCCTCCAGCTTCCCTGGGGATATGAAAGGAGCCCTGACTTGGGCATCCATAGGGCAACAATGATGTCACTGGCTAATCCTCTCAATCCCCCAGAAGCATCTTGGTGTGTCTGACATGAGTGCAAAAACTGTATTTCTAAATAAATTTTGGTCCAGATTTTACTTCTTTTTCCTAGACTCATATCAGTAATACTGTACGTCATAGGCATGGCAGCAAAAGGCCAAGTGTGATCTGTGACCTGAAATGAATCTATGCCTTTGATCTGTAGCTAGAATTAACTGCAATGATGGATCTATGAATGTAATTTTTTTCAATTTAGATTAAATGCTCGTTCAAACAACTATTTTAATGTGTTTTCCTCACCTCTTTGAATTGTGAGGATTATATATGAGATAAAATGCCCCCACCTCAGTCTACCTATCATATCTCGGGTACGGAGAGACTTTCTCTGTAAGAGCAATGATTGGTGGGTTCCCTAGATGTATTTCCTCTCCTGCCCAAGATCATCGACCGGTTAAAAAAGTCACTGCTGGTCGCTATGTGGAACATCTGGCTGTTAAGTTCTATCTAATCACAACTTTTTGATATTGTTTGCTACAAAATCATCTATCTTCCTAGAAACTGACAGTGTTGTGGAAATGAAGAAAAGAAGTAGTAGAAAGAGATATTCCAATGGAAAAACAAAGTATCTTAAATAAATTATTCTTTCACAGGACTCTTGACGAGATCAATATTCCTGTTAACTCTAAACAAATAACTGGAAATAACATAGAACCACATTATGTGAGACAGTAATGAGGTATATTTGAAGACGTTATTTTTGGAGAGTCACACCTAATATCCCTGGTGGAAAGCTGTTGGATCCTTAATGCAGCTCTGTTAATGTGTAGAGGTTATTAAGCATTCAATTCAATACAATATATCACTAATACATGTTTTTTCTGTGTTTTTTTCCTATAGGCTTTCACTGCATCCTCATCTCCAACAATTATGGATGCTAGAGCTCATGCTGGTAGTGTGGGGAAGTGGAAGCCATGTTCCTCCTTGTCTTGGTGTTTGATGATGGTCAGAAGAAGGGGATGCTCATTGACATAATTATCTCCCTTGGCTTCTGGAGGGTGGATTGCTTAGGAAAGAGAAAGGGCTTCCCAAGGGAAGAGCAACTAGCTGGGAGCAAATTGAAATGACTCAAGACTACCTTCTACTGCCTGTTGGCCAAGCGTAATAACACGCCACTACCATATGTACACTTCAGTGGTGGGTTACAAAATTTTTTGAACCTACTCTATGGGTGTGGTCTCCTTTGTGGGAGTGGCTTGCTGACCATGTGACCTGGTGGGCGTGGCTTGCATGTGTTCTCTCTCTCTCTCCTTCCTTTGTTCTTTCTGTCCCTTTTTCCTTTTTTTCTTTCATCTCTCTCCTCACTTTTTCTTTCTTTTTTTTCTTTTTTTTTTTCTTTCTTTCTCCTTCTCTTTCTTTCTCTGTGGAGTCTCTTTCTTTCTCTGTGGAGCTGTCTGTTGTGTGTGTGTGTGTGGTGTGTGTTTGTGTATGTGTGTGTGTGTGTCAGTGGTGGGTTTCAAAAATTTTTGGAACCTCTTCTGTAGGTGTGGCCTGCTTTCTGAGTCCACTGGTGGAACCTCTTCTAACTGGTTTGGTAGATTTGACGAACGGTTCTACTGAACAGTGCTAACTGGTAGGAACCCACCTCTGGTACATTTCCAGTTTCAATGAGCGTTGAAATGCCTGAATTAATGGCCCTTCAACTGCGTTGGCATTGTAGGTTATCCCTTAAATGGGGGGTTCTTCTACAATATTGCTCTCACGAGGAAGAACTGTCCATTCCTGGTATCTCAAGAAATGCACCATTTACTTGGGGGAAATGATGCACACACACCCACTCTCCAATAATCTTGAAAATCCTCATATAATAACAAGCTGCAAGAAAACAGTGGTACAGGCTTTAGGTATCCTTGTAGGACTTCCATTGTACCATCCCACGTACATCCCATTCATGAAAAAGAAGGGTGGTTTGGGTGTAATTGCAGTTTGGTTAATGTCATCTTTACAGGGATTGTTTGGTATGGGGAACTTACAGCCATATATGCTGGCACATCAACTTTCTGCTATCATTGAATTTGTGGATACTCTAAACCCATTGTGGTTTGACTATCCATTCTGAGAAGGGGAAATACAACGTATTGCTACTCATTCATTTTCTTTAATTTCTAGCAGCTAGCATCTCCTTTTCCTGTAACTCTTGACCTGCTGAAACATGCAACTGGGATGTTCACCTAGAAGGAGACACTCACCGTGAAATATTTTCCAATTTTCCTCAGGATGTAGACTGGGCTGAAAAAAGGGCTGGTCTCTTTTGTCCACCCTAAAGAAGGCCTGAGGGAAACTAGCAAGGGCAGCGGAAAATCAAGACAGCCTTACATGGGAAAGCCTGGCATGTCACCACAAACCATGAAATCTGCAAACCATCCTGACAATTTTCCACACCCTACAGTATTTATTCAAACAAGAGCCTTTGGTGAGCAGCACACAATTGCATCTAACCAGCCTCCCTCAGGACTGTGGGAAGATTACGAAACCTTGGAGAGTGCAAATAGTTGCAGGGATTGGGGTACCAACTGTGCCATCCTGGATATTCAAATGAAGTGCTGAGGGTCATCAACTCTGAATACTGTTATGTTACAGAACACAGAAATTTCTGTCTTTTAGACTGTGTGTTCCAACTGTCACTTGCTGTCTAGTATAGTAAGACGAGGAAAGAATCAGAATTGCCAAGGATCACTAGTATTCTAACTTCCAACACTGGGGGAAGGGACAATATTTGACAAATGCATGTTGTGTATTCTGTTTTTTTATGCCCAAGGAAGACTGAGTACCAAACTGGCCTTTAGCATTGTGTCAATTGGGCATGTCACTAGTTGTGTGTGGTGGTTGATAGATGCAAGCTGGTTGATGGGAACATGCACGCATCAATTCATCATTTCACAGGACATCATACAAGGACTGATCTGATAGATGTCCTCTGTGTGATCCATGGATCTAGTGCCCTGTAGGCACTTGGAATCATGATCAACAAAGCAACCATATGCTTCAGAGGTGGGTTCCTACCAGTTCGCACCTATTCGGTAGAACCAGTTCGTCAAATCTACCGAACCGCTTAGAAGAGGTTCCACCAGTGGACCCGGAAAGCAGGCCCCACACCTTACAGAAGAGGTTCCAAAAGTTTTTGAAACCCACCACTGGTCCTTGGATATGATTATTCTATACTATCATGCTCATATTTATAAAACTCAGTGCCTCTGTGAAAGGTAAAGATGACTACTGCGTTTGTGGTGCAATCAGAACATTGCATGTGTTGAAGTTGTTTTAACGCGAACCAAAGATGCCCTTTAAAAAACAAGTTTACATAATATTATGCATGCCAGTGCTGTGTGTGAGGTAATTTAAGGTGGTTTGACAAGTGTCGTCGGCATCTTCATATCGGGTCACATGGACAGCAAAGCCACTCCCATCCGGTCACAGGGGCAGCAAGTCACTCCATCCAGTCACATGGGCAGCAAGCCACTCCCACAAAGGAGGCCCTACCCACAGAGTAGGTTCGAACAATTTTTGAAACCCACCACTGATATGCTTGCTACCTTACAAATGACACTGCTGCAAATGGCTTAGGTTGCCCAGTGACTCATCAACCTTGTACTGTCTTCTCCTAGGGCCAAGATCCATTGTCAGCTCTATTCCTTGAAGGTTGTCAAGCAAGAAGTTTGCGTAATAGTCTCAGTCTCAGGAAATGGCACTAGGAGGTAGAAACAGGCAATATGTAGAAAGCCTATAGCCCACCCAAATTGTTCTCACCCTGCCCTTGCCACATGTTCTTTCCTTTGTTTTGTAATACTCTGTCACTAGCAGTTATTTCTTGTTCAGTAGTGTCCTGTTTTATTTTTGGTGTACATGGTCTCATTCCATGATGCGATCTGATGGATAGTACAGGCAGACCACCCCAGAAGAAATTGCAGCACATACCCACAACAGTTTTACCGAGGGACAATATTACCACTAGATGAACACACGGCCTTTGAGGTATCTAACATTTGCTCTTCAGGTGCTGCTCTCGCTTTTACGGAAATAGAGAGATTGTTAGTAATAGTATGGATTCTGTCATTCCTTGATATACAGACTCATTTTTTGCAGGCAGTACAAATGAAGATATTGACATGTCAGCCTCAAGTGATTCCTGCTTTTCTTTCCCTTCCCTTTGAAATACCAGGTGATGTCAGCAGCACAAAGATTTTTTTTTATTACGTACAGTAGCAATCTTTGGTGATAAGAAAGGCAACTATTTGCTGGAGGAAAAAATACTATTTGGTTAATAGGACAGAAAACATATTACTACAACCATTCCAGGTTCCCCATTGTTTGTGCAGTTCACTAAATATTCATGTAACTTTAATAGAAAGTATTGCGAAGCATCCTCAGGATTATCTTTTTTACATTGTATTCCTGAACCTTAGTGGTAGGTAGGAAGCAGAGGTGGGTTCCTACCAGTTCGCACCAGTTCGGTCGAAACCGGTTCGTCAAATCTACCGAACCGGTTAGAAGAGGTTCCACCAGTGGACCCAGAAAGCAGGCCACAGAAGAGGTTCCAAACTTTTTTGAAACCCACCATGGTCCTTGGATATGATTATTCTACACTATCATGCTTCCTATTATAAAACTCAGTGACTCTGTGAAAGGTAAGGATGACTACTGCGTTTGTGGTGCAATCAGAACATTGTGTGTGTGAAGTGTTTTAACGACAATCCCAAAGATGCCCAACAATGACACACACACACCCACACACCCAGAGAGAGAGAGAGAGAGAGAGAGAGCGAAGAGAAGGAGGAAGGCAAGAGTGGAAAAGAAGACAAGAAGGAAGAAAGAGAAGAAGGAAGAAAGAAAGATAAAAAAGAAGCACAAGAAACGGGAAAGCAAAGAGAAAGAAGCGGAAAGAAAATAAAAGAAAAGAGAGAGAGAGATGAAGAAAAAGGAAAAAAGGGACAGAGAGACAACAGGAAGGAAAAGAAGAGAAGAGAAGAGAGGAGCTGAGAGAGAGAAAGAAAGAAAGAAAGGAACAAAGAAATAAGAACGAAAGAAGGAGAAGTAAAGAAGAAAGAAGAAAGAAAGAAAGAAAGGAGAAGACAAAGGAAAAGAAAGAAGAAGAAACACATGGCCAGCAAGCCACTCCCACCAGGTCACATGGCTGGCAAGCCACTCCCACAAAGGAGGCCACACCCACAGAGAAGGTTCGAAATTTTTTTGAAACCCACCACTGGTCCTTGGATATGATTATTCTACACTATCATGCTCATATTTATAAAACTCAGTGCCTCTGTGAAGGTAAGGATGACTTACCTTAGGTAGGTAGGTAGAAGAATAGAAAGAAATTATGCATAATATGTATTCATTTGCTCCAAAAGACTTAAAGATACCCTGAAATTTAGTTAAAAACAAATCTGTGGATTCCTGCTATGTGATTCATAAGAATATGTTGAAAAAATGGTTATGTAATCAATCTACTTAGCCAGGAGGTGCATGCTATTTGTTTCCTATTAGAATTCCTTATATAGGTAGGTAGTCCTTGATATAGGACTGTAAGGAAGCCTGCCCATTACAGTAGTTTGTCATGATGGTCATAAATTGAGTTAATCACACGACTGACCCAATTTTATTACCTTTCTTGTGGCGGTTGCTAAGCAAACCCATTGTTTGCTATGGCATGATCTTACCAAACACAGGAAATAACTACCCGTGTTCAGCAAAACAGTCATAAAACATGGTCACATGATTGTGAGACATTGGCTGTAAATGTGCCCATGTTGCCAAGTGCCTGAAGTGTGATCACATGGTCCCCGGGGTGAGGGAACCATCAGAACTATAGAACCAAGTCATAACTCCCTTTTTGTAGATAGCTTATAGCTTTGAACAGTTGCTAAGCAACCAATTGTAAATTGAGGACTACCTGTAAGGCTGTCATTAAGGCAGTATATTTATGTAAGGATGTCATTAATGCAGTATATTTATGAGGAAACATTATGCTTTAGTAAACACAGTTATGTTTTCATTGTCTACTCCAGTGGTGGGATTCAGCTGGTTTGCACCTATTCAGGAGAACCGGTTGGTAACTTTCTAAGTAGTTCAGAGAACCGATTGTTGGAAGAAATCTCCTTTTGTTTTTTTCCACTTTACAGGGCTAATCCTGTAAGGAAGGCAGGAAGGAAACATTCTAGTGTTGTTTCTAGCCTCATGTTTATTGACCTGCTTACAGAAACTGCCTCTCCGGTTAACCCTTATTACATTGTAACAGCTAAGGCGAAGCGCCCATCGGCGTGAGTGATGTTGAGTTGGCCACGTTCACCCAGTCACATTATCCCTGAGCCACGCCTACCCAGTTGGTCATTAGGGCAGAGAACCGGTTGATAAATTATTTGAATCCCAGCACTGGTCTACTCATATGTAAATTTAATCCCCATAAGCCATTGAAAGGTTTATTGATGGAATAGTGGTTAACCCAAGGGAAATGGAACAATAGCTAGAATCTCTGGGCATCTTTGGCTATTCCTATTTTTGCCATGAGTGTAGGGTTCTACTTTCTATATTGCAATGCTTGGCCTCAAAATTGAAGACTAGGATCTTGTATTCAGACAAGATCTTACTATGTACCAAGGAAGAGAATGTGAAGTCCAAGCAATCCCAGGAAATCCTCCCCTCCCCTACCCACCCATTTCACTCCTCTCATGCCGGATGGGTCTGTTGGATTCTCTGGTAGAACCTACTATAAGCCTTTGCAGCAGCCCTTTAGATATTGAAGCAGTGTTATCATGTCACTCGTAGTCCTTCTTTTCATTAAACTAGACATATCCAATTCCAGGAACCGTTCATTATACGTTTTGGCCTTCACTCCCCTAATCATCTTTGTTGCTATTCTCTGCACTCATTCTAGAGTCTCAACATCCTTTTTACATCATGGTGACCAAAACTGGATGCAGTATTCCAAGTGTGGCCTTACCAAGGCATTATAAAGTACTGGTACTAACACTTCATGTGATCTTGATTCTATCCCTTCGTTGCAGAGGTGAGTTGCTGCTGGTTTGGCCTGGATTTTCCTGGATCCGCCCATCCACCCGGACGCTTCTGAACATGCGCAGAAGTGTTGTGTGCACACCCGAGCGTGTCCGAACCAGTAGTAGCAAAATTGGCAACCCACCACTGTTTTGTTGATGCAGCCTAGGACTGAGTTGGCCTTTTTGGCAACTGCTGCACACTGCTGGCTCATATTTAAGTGATTGTCTACTAGGACTCCAAGATCCCTCTAGTAATTACTACTATTGAGTGAGTACCACATATACTATACCTGTGCATTGGGTTTTTCTTGCCTAAATGCTATGCAGTATATCAGGAACTGGATTAAATCAATGCTTGTACTTTGATGATTGGTTTCGACTCTGCACCACGCATACTGCCTCCATTCTTGGTCACTTTTGGAGATCTTTTAAATACAACCACAATCACTGCATGCACACGCTAGTTTTTTCTTTCTTTTTTCCTTTCTGTTATAATTTTGCACAAGTGAAGTTAAAACCAATTTTGTTGTATTTAAGTACAATGACAATAAAGATTATACTTATACTTATACTGTAGATAATTACTGCAGAGCATCCTAACAAGCCCCACAAGGCTCCAAATTCAAGCAGTTTACCATTATTTCCAAGTGTTATTGACTGAATGAATGTTGCACTATTCAGATACCAGTGCAACACAATGATTTCATTGACAGCATGCATCTTGCACTATATTCCTAAATGACGATCATTCCTAGTTCATATTTCCCCAGTATCCCACTGCTAAGTGTCTGCATTAATGGTTCAAGAACTCCTTTGCTCTATTTTTAAAACATCAGTATTCTGCTGGTTCTTCTGGATTTTCTTCTGTACTTTTCCTTCACCTCTCTCTTAAAATATCCCAGATAGTACCTCAGGGGCTGGCAGAGTGGTGACTCATTTTTAATGCACAATAGTTGTAGAGAAGTGACTGAAAATTAGAGAGCAGGAGAAAGCAGCAGAGCTAAAATAGGAATAAAGGGGTCTACATTAGATTTTTTTTTTAATGTTGGCACTTTACACAATTTGAAGGATTTTCTGATTCGCTCTTGTCTGGCTGTAGGCTCCTTTTTGGTTATAAATTGCTACACATCTCAGTGCAATTTTGGGGAGCAATGTTAAAGTTCAGGATATTGATGTGATGCTGAACTATATTCTTGAAATAGGAAAGTTGTTATATCACAAAGAGTTTTGGTTCCATGAAGACTGAGCAAGAGAATAGTTTAAAGATAATAATAATTTTATATATCTGGAATCGATGGGGTAGGTATTCTACAGCAGATGTCCTAGGTCTACTGAATCGAACTGATTGCTGACTCTGGCCTTGTCATCCCCAGGCATTTTCCTGAAATGGTCTACTTTTCCCAAATAGGAAATTGTGTGTCAAGACAAGAGACACCAGTACTGTTGCACCAAAACACCTAAAGACAACTCCGGACTGGTAAGAACTGGTATGAACTGGTAAGGTGTGGCCTGCTTTATGGGAGTGGCTTGCCAGCCATGTGACCGAGTGGAAGTGGCCTGGCAGTCATGTGACTGGGTGGGCATGGCCAACTTGTAAAATATGGTGTCAGCACTCCTCCATTGGATAATCAGGAAAGAAAACCACGAAACTCCATTGATAGAAATCAAGTGTACTTTTACTAATTATAAATGAATAGAAGCGTAGCAAAGCGAAGACTGATTATTTAGGTGCGAAAGCAAATGATATATAGAATAACCCATTCCCCACCCCTTGGCATCCCAGTTACAGTCCAATCATAATTCTCCCAAGTGTCAGGTGCGAGATAACTTCGAAAGGAATCACCAAGATGGAATGTCGGTGCCGTTGGCCTTGGCGGGAAACCTCCTCCGCATGCGCAGTAAGACAGGCAGCAGAAACTCCAGAATCTTCCTCCAGCACAAGTGATAGTCCCCTCCCAAATACCATGCCCCCCTCCCCGTTTCAATGGCAGCCGAAGCAGCAGCAAAGCAGAGGCTGACATGTGGTAAAACTCACTTAACAATGCTCTTGCTCAGCAACCAAAATGTTGGCTCAGAAACTCTGGCATTTGAAGCACACAAGCCTTAAAGCTGTCAAGTTACAAGACCCTTGCACCCCTAACCCTTTAGAAAAAAAAACCCAGGGGTGTTCAAACTAGACAGCTTTAAGACTTGTGGACTTCAACTCTCCTCCTCTCACTCTTCATCTTGATGATGGACGGACGGGCGGTGGGGAGGGAGCTGGAACCGGTTCTAAACGGCACTGTAGATTTATGGAACCTCTTCTATAGAAGAGGTTAGAACTGGCAGGAACCCACCCTTGGGTAAGAATGAGACTCAGGAAACAGTTAGGAAGTCATCTTCAACCAGGCAAGTGGGACATGGGGGTAAAGAGGCAGAATTGGAGAAGAGACAGTTTGACTGGCACCAAAAGGTTTTATTTCGTGTGGGCAAGACCAGAAGAAAGGGTAAAATAAATTAATTTCAATTAAGATGACAACCATCAGTTTAAATTGTGTAGAGTTGATATGATTTCATTATTCAATATTTTTTCTCATTCTCATACAAAATTTAACTTTGTGACAAAATTCACTTAAGAAATGTCTCGCTTAGCAGCAGAAATTTTGGGCTCAGTTGTGGTCATAAGTCGAAGACTATCTGTAGTATGTGCTTGGCTTTAGAAAGGGAGGTGGGGCAGGCAAACGAAGTATCATGGTTTGCGCATAGATGGTGAACAATTGAAAAGTAAATGGGAATCAGAATCCAATACATCGAGTGTATGTCAGAATGGAAATAAAGAGAAACAGAGCTCATAGATATGATGTCTTCTGCTTGCTTGGATCCCACTCTCATGAGGTCATGGGAGCTTCAGAATTCCTCTTCCAAATGTGACAGTACAATCTGTTTCTTTTATGCATTTGGCATTGTGGGTTAGTTTCCTTGTTTTGAAAAATGTGATGTAATGACTATTCACTTCTTTCTTGTGAATAGTGGGTTATTTTAGGAATACCCTGCAAATTACTTTCCTAAAATCAAACAGTTAAAGTGTCTGCTGATGTAGAGGAATCCTCATGGTACATTGATTGGGTTTCACAGAGAGACTCCAGGGTGTGCTAAAACAAGTGTCTAGCAAATGGAGTGTACATACTATGGAAACATCAGTTGCTTAATTTGGAAAGCATGAACTACCTCTCTCTCTCCCTCTCTCTCTTTGCCTCCTTTCCTCCCTCCCCCTCTCTCTCCTTCCCTCCTTCCCTCCCCCTCTCCCTCCCTCTTTATCCCTCCCTCCTTTCCACCCTCTCTTCCTCCCTCCCTCTCTCCACCTTCTCTCCCCCTACCCCCTCCCTTTCCCTCCCTCCCTCCCTCTCCCTCCCTCTCCCCCTCTCTTTCCCTCACTTTCTCTTACTCTCCCTCTTTCCCATCCCTCCCTCCCTCCTTTACACCATCCCCCTCTCACTCCATCTCTTCCGCCCTCTCTCTCCCTCTCTCCCTACCCCTCCCTCCCTCTCCCCTCCCTCCCACCCTCTCTCTCCATCCCTTCCACCATTTCCCTCCCTCTCTCCCTCCATCCCACCCCCTGTCTCCCTCTATCTCTCCCTCTGCCCACTCCCTCTCTCCCTCCCCCCTTCCCCCCTCCTTTCCACCCACCCTCCCTCTCCCTCCCTCCTACCCACCCACCCACTCTCTCTTTCTCTCTCTCACTTGGCAACTATCAGCCACTCCCAACAGGAATCTTATTTTTAAGAAAGACAAATCATATGTGTTGGTAAACAAATGTCTAGATAATGTAAAGACTGGAGTATGGAATATGTTTCCTCACTTGATTCTGGCAAGAAGGAGTAGAACCAGAATGCCAAAGACTCATGAGGGAAGTGATTCTCATGCTGCTCCTTGCCAAGCCTTAAGTGGAAAGGCTGGAAGCTTTATGAGAAAGAACTCTCTTAGGGAGGAAGTTCAAGCCAAAGTTGCAGGCTACACAGTTCTCATGTATTTCAAATAGCTACCCACTTACGGGATGTTTTAAATAACCTCAATTGCCTCAGCACTTCATTTTCTTTTCCATGTTGTTGTGGGATCTGCTCAGTCCAATTATTCTTTGCAAATGTAAATGGAACTGGTGCCCATGAAGGACGTCATTGCCTGAACATAAAAGGCCTGGAGTTTATTGGAGATGGGCAACATTGAAATTCTATAATCTGGAGGCCTTAGGTAAGATCCTGTGCCTTGGGCGCTTAGAAGGGTTACAGCAGCTTTCAGGGAGGCAAATATTTCTGTATACAATCCGAGGATAAAAGTTCAGCATCCTCTGGCTAAAGTGACTTCAACAAGCAGAAAATCTATGGTTTGGTCAACACAATATGCAAATTCACTTGCGGGGGAAAAACAATCTAGTTTGTAATTCTGGATTACAAACAGTAAACGAAGCCAGTATTTTCAGTGCTAGGTTACATAACTATGAATTCAAAATAAGAATCTATGGAGAATCTCAGTAATCCAGGTCATGGTTGTTGAGTTGGCTTTTGAAAAAGCACCTTTGGGATATACTGTTTGTGTTACCAGGGAACATCCATGGTTAAGCAGAAAAAATATATATATCAGGACATTCTTTCCTTTTGAAACTTCTTTTCATTTTCAGAGAAATGGTCAAGGGAGCCAAATTGCCCAAAGTCATTAATAAAAATGACGACTGAGTATAAGATAACTCTTGTCAGTCATCTTTTTAAGCAGTTCTGTGATGTTGCTTGCTTATCAAGCTTCTGAAGAAAATGCTTTTCGTATGCAACTTGGGAACCACTGTTCTAAAGATTGGTCTCAGTTCTGTTGCAAAAAAGAACACTACTACAGCACGGAATATTTGTTGCAAAAGTTAAGATATCTTATGCTAATAGAAAACTGATGCAGTGAAGTCTTCACTTTCCTGTCCTGAAACTCGTGGCAGACTATCAGAAGACTTATTCAAGATTTCGGATGTGTTGCAATGTAAACATTCCTATAAAACAAAACATCACCAATGTTCTCCTTGTTTCCTTTCCTTTCCTTTGGTACATAACATAATCTAAAACTGATGGAAAGGATTGCTTAGAAGATATGAGTAAGAACAGCTGCTTTCAGAGTGGCAATAGCTTTAATGATCATACATTATATTAAATCTAATTATAACGTCCTATTCCTGGTGGACTCATACGCTTTGCTCAAGAGACTTATTTATATGCTTACTTCTGCAGTCAGACTGCTCCTTAATTGTGGTGCTCTGAAGCCACAATTACCTAATCTTTTAAAGGGCTTTATATGGCATAATGTTACTCTAGTTTGGCTGGCTACATTACTTTTTAAGCCAACACTATAGGACTATACTTATTGGTTACAGTAGCTTGATACGTATGAAACTCCTTTGGTATGGCGAGCTGGGAATACCTTCTTCTTCCAGATTGGGAAGTTATCAAGGGGAAAAAAATCTCCATGATTTCTGATACAATCAAAATCGACTTTATAATGCCTTGGTAAGGCCACACTTGGAAGTTTTGGTCATCATGATGTAAAAAAGATGTGGAGTCTCTAGAAAGAGTGCAGAGAAGAGCAACAAAGATGACTAGGGGACTGGAGACTAAAACATATGAAGAACGGTTGCAGGAACTGGGTATGTCTAGTTTAATAAAAAGAAGGACTAAGGGAGACATGATAGCAGTGTTCCAATATCTTAGGGGTTGCCACAAAGAAGAGGGAGCCAAACTATTCTCCAAAATGAGGGTAGAACAAGAAGCAATTGGTGGAAACTAATCAAGGAGAGAAGCAACTTAGAACTGACAGTTAGAACAATTAATCAGTGGAACAACTTGCCTCCAGAAGTTGTAAATGCTCCAACACTGGAAGTTTTTAAGGGGATGTTGGATAACCATTTGTCTGAAGTGGTGTAGGGTTTCCTGTCTATGCAGGAGGTTGGACTAGAAGACTTCCAAGGTCCCTTCCAACTCTGTTATTCTATTCTAACATTTTCCTGCAAAAATCCCAAAGTGTAATTGGAATTGTATTTATATTTTTAAATGTACGAGGTGACCAGAGAATCTCTTGAAACATTCTTTTTTTTAGTCTTGAAATATCCTTCCTTCAAAGCATACAATGCTCCTCACAGAGAAACCTGTTGTATCTCTCATTCATTTCCTGGATTGCCCATGTAACCATAAATTATTCCGGGCATTCCAGGAAGTCTCAAAGAAGAAGACTCTTGCAGAAAGAACCTTATACCGCTGTTAGCAGGCCGACTATTTTAAATATAAAACAGAAAGCTCTCAGGCAGTACTGCAAAAGGAAAATCTTGCTGGCCAACCCATACATTTAGGAAAGTTTGTACAAGGGTTGAATGAAAAGTAACACCTCCAGTGATCTAAGTCATCAACAGATGGCAGTGTTAATACACTGGAAGCTCTGACATGTTCTTAACCATCTGTTCTTTCATTTTGCTTGCAGTGTGAAAATTGCAGTGAACAAAAATAAGGTTGGGTTGCTACAGTTTGTGAAATGGATGCCTGCAATGACTACTTGGTTAGCAGTGCACTTTAAGCAACACACTGTGATTGAGATTTTGATTGAGAAAAGTTGGATTCAATTGGCCAATTGAAATTCACTGCAAACACATGTTGCTTATGGTGATGATTATGCTGACATGCAGACTGTGGGTTGCTGAGCCAAAAAATATAAAGATGGCAAACCAGGAAGAGCTCATTTGTGTGATCAAGAGCAATGCGAATGATCTTTGATAGAAACCAATGGGTTTCATAGGAGAAAGATTAATGAACTGATTAAGAATGATAGATTTTTCAGCAGAAGAGAAAATACATTCAAAGTTGGCATTTCACAGGAACATGTGAGTCACAGAAGGTAAATGAATGTGAATTCTGAAAAGGTAGTCCAGACCAGGAGCACAACTATGAATACTAACTCTAGCTTTACTTCTAAGGTTACATTAACAGATTCTTGTCTGAAAATAATTTCCCCCTCCTTTCCTTTCACCACAAAGCTTGGAAGGTTATCTTCTGAAACACTTCCCCTGCCTCTTCTCCTCTGGTGCACTGAGATATCTTTTACATGCTTCTTGTCCAGTTCGTAGCTCTTCCTTCTGTCTCCCAAAGTCGTCTATTATAAATGGCAACACCACCTCAGCAGAAAACTCCTTGAAACATCTGTTTTTAGAAGTTTCTCAAAAACCAACAAAGAGGGGTCGAGGTAGCGCAGTGGTTAGAGTGCAGTACTGCAGGCTACTTCAGCTGACTGCTAGCTGCAGTTCGGCAGTTCAAATCTCACCGGCTCAGGGTTGACTCGGCCTTCCATCCTTCCGAGGTGGGTAAAATGAGGACCCAGATTGTGGGGGGCGATATGCTGACTCTGTAAACCGCTTAGAGAGGGCTGAAAGCCCTATGAAGCGGTATATAAGTCTAACTGCTATTGCTATTGCTAGGGGTCCTGTCTGATCTCCAGAGGAAGGCTAATCCACAAAGTCCAAGCAAGCAACACCTCCTTACTTCAGCCCTCTTGAACTTCCCAGAAGCAGGAGATTCATAGGGGTAACTGTAAGTGCAGATAAGAAAAAGTACACGAGACACTCCATGTGCAGCTCCACATTATATTCACAATAATATCTTTATCATTCATATGTAGTATAAAGAGCCAAAGGTATATAACTTGTAAGCTTGCTTTCATCAAGGCTTTTCCTGGTTTCATGCAGGGGTGGGCTTCAAAGGTTTTAGCAAGCGGTTTTCTCCCCAGTTGCTGGGTGGGTGTGGCCATGGTGGGTGTGACCTTGTCGGCCTCCTGCACCACAGCGCCCTTTTTTCGAGCCCCCGGGAGGGCAAAAATGGTCTCCCCAGGCTATGGAAGTTCTCTGAAGGCCAGAGCCTGGAGACCGAACTTCTGGTAGGCCCTTTTTTCGCCCTCCCCAAGCCCCCATGTGCACCCTGCACTTACCTGCATACAAAACAGGCCACATGGGGATTCGTGGGAGGGAAAATAGCTATTATCTTCAGACTCTACACATTAGTCAATATCAGTAGTAGTCTTAGAGTGCAGTCCTATCTGAGTATTTGATTAACATGGATTTGATAGGGAATAAATAGTTGTTAAGTCCCTCAACTGTATCTGGATATGGCAAATTCGTACCGTTCTGTTTAACCCGGGAGTGGACAACCTATGGAGTCTCCATCTTGGCAACTTTAAGACATGTGGACTTCGACTCCCAGAATTCCTCAGCCAGCATGGCAGGCTGAGGAATTCTGGAAGTTCACAACAGTTCCCAAATTTGGAGACCTCTGGTTTATAGAACAGAAATCATCCTCCCAATACCCTGATTCCCCTCTTGAAATTTGGAAGTTGATCATCAATCTTTTGCAGCATTCTTTTCCCCCCAAAAGGGTAAAGCTTCTGCAAAAGATAATTAAGAAAATCATAGACACCCATTCTGTCTGTATATCTATCTATCTATCTATCTATCTATCTATCTATCTATCTATCTATCTATCTATCTACCTACCTACCTACCTACCTACCTACCTACCTACCTACCTACCTACCTACCTACCTACCTATCATCCATCCATCTATCATCCATCCATCCATCCATCCATCTATCATCCATCCATCCATCATCTATCTATCTATCTATCTATCTATCTATCTATCTATCTATCTATCTATCTATCTATCTATCTATCTATCTATCTATCTGTTACTGGAGAGGAAAAGTGTCCAACTGAGACTCTTCACTTCAATCCACCCCAGTGGTGGGATTCAGCCAGTTTGCACCTATTCAGGAGAACCAGTTATTAACTTTCTAAGCAGTTTAGAGAACTGATTGTTGGAAGAAATCTCATTTTGTTTTTTTCTCATCTTACAGGGCTAATCCTGTAAGGAAGGCAGAAAGGAAACATTCTGGTGTTGTTTCTAGCCTAATCTTTATTGCCCTGCTTACAGAAACTGCCTGTCCCATTAAAACTTACTACATTGTAACAGCTGAGGCGAAGCGCCCATCGATGTGAGTGACATTGAATTGGCCACGCCCATCCAGTCACATGACCACTGAGCCCCGCTTACCCAGCTGGTCATTAGGGCAGAGAACCAGTTGTTAAATTATTTGAATCCCACCACTGGTCCACACCCACTTATGCCTGGTATTATATACTGCAGTGCTTTATATGTTTCCCTGGATGAAAAGCCCATTGAACTTGAATTTACTTTTGCGCAGATAGATGTCGACTGTTCTGTTGCAAATGTAAATTTACTTCTCTGGGGGTAATATGTGAAGCTTTCTTTTGAGTATACATAAATTGGGCTGTGCTCCTCAATTATATGAAATGTAATATCCCTTGTTACTCAAGGTGGCTTCCGCTAGCCACATTTCCTGATCAAAAACTAATGTGACATTTGGAATGAGTTATTCTGTTGCTTAATACAATCCTCCCTTTTGTGGCTGCAAAGCTTTCTTTTGCACTGCTAATTTGCAAGCAGTGCAACTCTGGGGCCTTGCCTCGTGCCAGTCAAAGGTTTGCAAATGGACTAACAGAACAGCCGAGTTCAGGAGCCTTTCAATCAAACCGAAAAGGATCACTTAGCTAAGGCTATAATTATGGCTTTTTTTGTATTCTTAATCTTTTTTACAGCTTGAGAATACCACCATCCAGGGACCACACCTGTGTTCCTCCTCTTGATTTCAGAGAATAAGGAAAAATATATAGGATTTGTATACTCTTAGTTGTTTTTTTTTTAATATTCCTCCATGCTTTCAGAATCGAGTAAAATGTTCCTGGTTGTTGAACAGACATTATCTTTGGCTGAGTCTTTATTTCCTAATATACATACCTATTCTATTTTATGCAATTGTTTGTTGTTCATTTGTGGAAGTATTTAGTACTTGAATTTTATCAGCTAACTTCTGTTATTTCAGTAATCATGCCACTTTCTGCCTCATCTGAGAACCGGATCTGATCATTTTGCTACTATACACTGCGAGAGCCGTGTGGTGGTACAGTGGTTAGAATGCAGTATTGCAGGCTAATTCTGCCGACTGCCAGGGGTTCAATCTTCACCAGCTCAAGGTTGACTCAGCCTTCCATCCTTCCGAGGTCGGTGAAGTGAGGACCCAGATTGTTGGGGGCGTAAAACCACTTAGAGGGGGCTGTAAAGCACTGTGAAGCAGTATATAAATGTAAGTGGCATTGCTATTTAAAAACAAACTTCCACCTGCACAAGTAGCATATGATATGCAATCTGGCATTTGGAGAAGTGCAGGTTCAGGAAGTATCTTAATTTTCCTAAAATAACTTTCATTAGTGGACATTAGCATATTTGTTCTCTGCCGAACCATAAGTTCTTTGTTCACTAAATGTGTACACAATGGATTTCTAACATGACGGATGGGATTTCTAATTGAAATATTCTGGCTTGCAATGCTATAGAAAGAATATATATCAGATATTTGTGTTTATCAGCATAGGGCTAAAGGACATTTACATCTTTAGCTATTTCTTTTTCAGAGTCCAATTTTAACTTTGAATCAAATGGTGACTCTTAAGTAGTTCATTGTATTAATGCACAGACTTTTATAAAATACATTAGAATTATTATTCGGAGAGGTGATAGTTGTCATCCTGTTAGCTTATGAATTAGTTCAAGCCAGATGTTAGCTGATGAATTAGTTCATGGCAGATCTACCCAGCTGATGAATAACACTCCAGAATCATTATACCACATCTGCACTTTTGTCACATGGAGAGCTTCAGGTTTTGAAATCAGCCTTATACCCCGAGGTCAAGAGCAGTAACACCCAAGAAAGCTCCAGACTTGTCGTGAAAAAGTGTCAAAAAAAAACAAAGGCATCACAGGGAAGCAAGCTACAAAATTGTTGCCAGCTGAGCTGTGACTTTCAATTACAATGTTTTTGTTTAATTTTTTTTTATATGTCCATTGTTGGAAACTAGGATTCAAAACTTTATCTAAGCAGCCCTTCAAGCTTCTCCCTGCAACTATTAAGAGTATTTTCTTTCCTTCTTTTCTTTTTTTACCACTGAAGTCAATGGCCCAATAAAGAAAATTATAACAAGTATGGAAAACTTAAAATATTGACATTCACTCCTTTCATGTGTTAAGTCCAGGATCATCTCCTTCTTCCACCTTAAAAATGTCAGAGAGAAAGAGAGAAGGTTGGGGAGGAGAGAAGGAGATCTTTGTAAAAATTAGTTTCTTTCTTTTTGCCAACATTTGAAAGTATTGAGCTCTGTGCTTTGAATTCAGTCTGAACACAATGGCAAGATAATTTTAAAAAAATATTACATAGATCAAGGTCTCATCAACATCCACAAATAGACAGTTATTGGGGGAGAGGCTGTATGTACACCCAGAATTATTTTTCTTCTTTCTACCCTTCCCTTCCCTTCCCTTCTTTTCCGATTTGTTGGTTGCCCAACCCCAAAAATACTCTCAAATGTACAATTAAACATCAAATGTACAATTAAAACATAGTTTAAAACATAACAAAACAAAACTTCCTAGGCAAGAAAACAATAACGTTCAAAAATATCTCTGTTGCAGTCAGATGCACACAGAGGCTTTGTTTAATGAATTAATAAAATAAACCTATTAATGTACAAATGTTGTGTCATGCTTATCACAAATATTCAAATATTACAGTATTGCCCCTCAAAAGAAATGAGGATTTTCTGCCACATTCTCAAGGTATTTTGAAAGGGCCTTTCATTTTTTTTTTTTAGTTTTATTACTGGGTGTGGCAGAGAGTATTGTTACAGTAGATCTCACTTACTGATTGCCTCATGCAACGACCATTTAAAGCTATGATGATATGAAAATAATAATAATTTTGTGACCAAGGTGCAGATTGTTCACCATTACAATCAATTAGTATACATTTTCCGGTGCCTGCCCCACTTTTCCTCCTTATAGAGCAGAAAGACTGGAGAGAAAGAGATTGCAAGAGAATAAGCAAATACACAGCAGGGAATATTCTTTTGTAATACTCTCTGCTCTGCAAGTAAGTGAAGAAAAAAGAAAATTAAATTGGATCAGGAATGAACAAGCAGTCTCTTTCAGCATTTTCTCCTATTACTGTCCCATTCTTTTTCTTCTTCCCCTCCTTGCAGAATGGAAAGATTGGAGTGGGAGGGTTTACAAGAGAGTAAGCAGGCACACAATGAAGAATACACCTGTTCTTTGCCTAGTGAACTCCTAGCTTCCAGGCCCAAGCATGTTGAGGCGAACAGTGCCAGAGCATTTATTTCCCTGTGTATTCCTAATTGTGTAGAAGTCAAAAATTGTGTGCAATCTAAAATATTGGTTCCTATATTTGCCCATGGTTGAAAGAGAAAGGTTTACCTGCAATTTTCAACTGGAATTTTCCCAGAAGGTAAATTTGCTATATGAATAAAGACCGAAATCATACTTCTATTCTATGTTTCAAATAGTTCATGGGGGAAGCAATTCCCCTTTTTCAATTTGTATGATAGATGGACTGCAGGAGAAGGTGTAACCAAACATCCTTCACGATATTCACCAGTAGATGGTACTGAAACCTGTTTGAAAAGGGAACTAAGTTTAAAACATGATTACCAGGACGACTCAGTATCATTGTTCATATCAGATTGTTATAGACATGATTGATAAAGCAATGAGGATGTTTTCACATCGCAACCTCTAGAACAATCAATGTGATTGTACGTGTATGAGATTGGCCCACTTTTAAATGGGGAAAAAAAATCTGATTTTATCTTCCCAAGAGTATATTGTCCATTGGTTATGAAACATCCAGAGCATCTGCTGGCAAATAGATTGTTTAGATGGCCCATTTTTCAAGAGAAAAATGCTACACAGCATAGCCCCATAAAACACACCATGAAATCAAATAGCTTAAAGGACTCTAGAAAGCTCTATTCTTTTGCGGAGTTGTTTTTCCACTCTCTTTGTACTGAGAAAATGGTTGAACACGAGTGAATTTCCATTCATATTTTTATGATACCAGGGACCCATAAAAATCTGAGCACATGATATATATTTCATAAGCTGTGTGAATATTTTTTTAAGAAACAGAGAGATTACAATGGTGCCAAACAGGGGTGGGTTTCTCGCCCCTTTCCAACCGGTTTGGTTGGAACGGGGCCAGCGGCGTCCTCATGCACGCGTGCGGCATGCGCGTGCACGTGCGCAGCGCACTCATGCATACTAGCGTCTGTGCGATGCTCCAGCTGCTCCTGGAGGATCGTGCAGGCGCTGTATGCGTCCTGCGCATGCGTGGAAGCGCAGAACTCATCAAAACTGGGTAAGGAGCGTGGGCGCGCGGTTGGGCCGTTCGCCATTCCCGGAAGTTACTTACTTCTGGGTTCGCCGACCAACCGGTTCACAGGGACCACCGCGAACCGGTTGAAACCCACCCCTGGTGCCAAATACATTTACAAAGCAAGCAGATTATTCTATTTGACCATATGAATATTTAAAAGCTGTACATGCATCCTGCTTAATTTGAAAACATTTTAAAAAGAAAATTAATCTTAATTTTAAAACAACTTTGTTTTTTAAAAGAGGAACACAAGAAGCATTCGGTAATTGTCATGATACAAGTCTAAGCAGTTTCTTAAATTCTGCCATCATACCAAGCACTTTGTTTTATTATGTAATCACCCAGGGTAGCAATGGATGGCGTTGTAATATCTCCTTGTGCTTTTATTTAGATAAAGAGCTACTAAGGCATCTCTGATGGATAACAGCTTAGGAACCGGAGAAAGAGTGGCAATTTGCTCCCCCTTCCAAAACTGGCCTCCTTACAGCTATATAAATCATATACGGTCTTAAAAGTGTTAATAAATCAGCTCCTAATAAGCCCCAAAATAACAACGATGGATTAATTTTATTTTCACATTTGGGATTGTTAAACATTGTTAGCCAGTCGCAAAAATCCATATGGAAATGTACATGCTCTGTTTGCCACTATGAATAGAGGAGATTTTGACATTCCCTAGAATGTCATTCCCTGGAAATAGGGAAGGAGAAGTTTAAGATTAGACCACACAGCAGTTATTAGAGGCCTTTTTATGCATATGGTGTTATAATTTTTAATATAACATCCATCCGAATGAATTATGTTAAGCTTCTTCAGTGCTTTCAATGGGGCTTAATTTCACCTTCCAGATTATTTCCATAATATAATGCTAGATAATTTATAGCCTATCAGCTGTTTTTTTAAATATGACTCCCAGAATGTGGGGTGTTGAGGAATTCTAGGAATTGTGGTTCGGTTTATTTTGAAAAACTGCAGCTTCCTTACCTTTCTTTCATATAATTTTTGATCATGTGATTCTGATTTATCATTTAATTCTGAAATACAAAAGCAACCCACTTTACATTTACTCCCATTACAGCTGAAGCTTGTAAATAGTAGTACAGCCAAGTAGTCTTCACCTTATGATCCAAGTGAGCCCAAATTTTCAGCTGTTAAGTGAGACACCTCTTAAGTGAGGTGTCCCATTTTCTGACCTTCCTTGCCAGAGTTGTTATGTGAATCACCACAGTTGTAAAGTTAGTAACTTGTTTGTTAAGTGAATCTGGCTTTCCCATTGACTTTGCTTGTCAGAAGGTCACAAAAGGTAATCACATGACCACAGGACACTGAAACTGTCATAAATATGCCCAAGTTCATCTGGTGCACCAATTGCGGCCCTATTTGAATCGGGAGGCACTTCTAACGGTCACTCATGCCCTTGTCACCTTGAGGCTGGATTACTGTAACACGCTCTACATGGGGCTACCCTTGAAAAGCGTTCGGAGACTGCAGTTAGTTCAGAATGCGGCCGGGCGAGCAATATTGGGTGTGCTGAGGTACACCTACATTATACCTGTCCTCAGTGAGCTGCACTGGCTACCAATTGGTCTCCGGACTCAATTCAAGGTGTTGGTTATCACCTTTAAAGCCCTACATGGCTTAGGGCCAGAGTACTTTCGAGACCGCCTGCTGCCACATACCTCCCAGCAGCCAGTAAGATTCCACAGATTGGGCCTCCTTCAAATGCTGTCAGCCAAACAGTCTTGGCTGGCGGACCCTCGGAGGAGAGCCTTCTCTGTGGCTGCTCCGACTGTCTGGAACCAGCTACCCCCGGAGATCCGGACCATACCCATTCTCATGGCCTTAAGGAAAGCTGTAAAAACTTGGCTGTTCCTGCAGGCCTGGGGCTGTTGACCTCACTGTTGAGGTCCAGCCCCAATTAGAATGAATGGATGAGATTTTGCTATTTTTAAACTGTTTTCTTTTTATCTTTTGTGTTTTTCTTACATTTTTTGTAAGCTGCCCAGAGTCCTTCAGGATTGGGCGGCATATAAATTTATTTAATAAATAAATAAATAAATAAATAAATAAATAAATAAGTTGCCAAGCATCTGAGTTTTGATCATGTGATGATAGAGATTCTGTAATGGTCAGAAGTATGAAAAATGGAGACTTCCGTTTGACATCATGGCGAGAACGGCTGGAAAATAGCGCTCCACCAGGCTCCATGAAATGCAGCTGGCAATTGTTTGCTGGGAGACCCTACAGGGTTAGTCCTCCCTGGAGGGGAGGTGAAGAAAGGAGAGGTGCTTCATTGATCACGAGGAAACCACAATTTCCTCATTGATCTGAAGAAAGCTCTCCTGAATGGCAGCAGGAACATTTTTGGTCAGTCACAAACTGGGACAACTGGGACACTAAGATCTTTTTTTCCTCTCTTCTAGAGCTTGGAGATTAAAGAGAGAGGAAAAAGCAGAGGAAAAAGCAAAGGAAAAACACTGCCATCTAGAGACTGGAGGCTTGGTAACATCTGATTTTCCAAGGCTATTGGCTCTGTTTACTGAAAGTGGAAAGCACATTTTGTTTATACAGATGCTCTTTTGGAGTAAAGAGAAAACCTTGACTTGAAAGATTACACTGAATTTGTTTGAAACTTAGCAAGAAGCCTTGGATGTCTTAGTGGCAGTGTTTACAACCTGGAAAAATGGTACAACATGAAGAAGAAAGGAATTAACACTACAAATAATTATGCTAGAAATTCAAAAAGTACTAATAAGCACAGAGAGAATTGAAAAGAAGCTTGAGATTATAGAACAAAATATGGAAAGAATGGAGGGAAGACTTGAGAATACTTACAAAACAATGATGAAACCTGAGGACAGAGCTCAAAAAATTGCAGAGAAATATGAACAAAGTGATAAGAAAATTCTTGATGCTGACAGCAAACTGAGAGTGGAGGGAAATGATACCTGTGAAATACTGAAAGGAGAGATTTGAACTCTATCTGAGACTTCAAAACATAGATGAAGAAAGGGGAGAAAATTTGGCAGAAATAATGAGAGTAATTTTGGCAGAAGCACCAGTGATAACTAAAGACAAGCTGATGGAAGGAACAGATGGAGGGTTTCGAGTCTCTATAAGATATGGAATGAACAACAAGTTGCCAAGAGAAGTCCACACAAGACTTATCAAGAAAACACTTAGAATACAGATTCTACAAATGGCAAGAGATATTGGACTGCACTACTCCTGGAAGGATACAGGATGATGAAGTGAAATGTTACAATAAAATTAAGTTAAACTTACTTAAACTTTGAGTATTATGTATAAGACAAAGTAATAATAGTTATAGTCAAATAAATGATTAACAATGATAATAATGCATTTATATATACTAGATTGATAATATGAAATTTTATATAAATTGTAAGTGGGACTATGGAGATGATGTTGAAAAGTTTTTTTTATAAAAGATAAATAATTCCATATAGAATAAGAATATAAAGATGTAATAGCATTGGATGATTTCAGGATGATGTAATGAAACACCATAATATAAATTTAGTATGCTTCATATAAAAAGGATGTCATAATAACTATATTCAATGAGCGTTTGATGGTCAAGGTGATTGTATACATATGTATTGGATTGATGATATTAATAATGGAAAAAAACATGGAATTGAAAATTATTAGAGAATGTTACTAATATTAAAATAATAGAATGACTTAGAATAGGATATAAATACTTATTATTGCATATATTGAAGATGATATAATGAATTATTATAATATAAATGAATCCATATTTAGAATACCTCGTTTAAAATGAAGAAACAATAGTGATAGTTAAACAAATGAAGTACTATAATAATAATGTATACAAATATATTTGATTGACAATATGTGACCTTAGAAAAAGTTTAAGCGATGACTATGGAAAGGACGCACAAAAGCATTGTAACCAATCGACACACTGTACATAATTGAAGATGTTTTTATGTTACATGTCTTGTTTGTTTATGTTTGTTTAAAAATAAAAATTTTATTTAAAAAAAAGAAAGTGGTGAGAGAAGTAAACAACATCTGGGAAGCTACTTGACCTTGATTTTATCTTAGCAGGTGATTTGGATGCTGGAAAATATTTCCTGAGCTTTTTGAAGATTCAGAAGGCAAATTAAATTAAACACTAAAACTCTATTGGAACTTTACACTGAAAAGCGGATATGAAAGACTTGAAAGAAAAGAAGAAGAAACGATAAATAAGACTTTAAAACCTGGACAATTGGGAAAGTGTAAATTGGAAACTATAAAAACTGAAAACACAAACTAATAGAAAATCTGGGGACTTGGAGGAATAATTGGGGATTGATCAAATCTCATTATTAAGTGATATTTTTTTTCTGGAGTAGTCATCCTTACCTTTCACAGAGGCACTGAGTTTTATAAATATGAGCTTGATAGTGTAGAATAATCATATCCAAGGACCAGTGGTGGGTTTCAAAAATTTTGGAACCTCTTCTGTAGGTGTGGCCTGCTTTCCGGGTCCAAAGGTGGATCCTCTTCTAACTGGTTTGGTAGATTTGATGAACTGGTTCTACCGAATAGGTGCGAACTGGTAGGAACCCACCTCTGCAATCTAGCATCCTGAGAAAAGCCTTTTCTTGAGGCTGAGCCTTCCAGGTCCTGGTGGTTGAGTACATTCGCCATGTGACAGGCAGAAGTTCTCTAGGTCAGGCAGGAGTTCCTTTTTAGCCACAGCTCAGGATGGGCCCATTTTTTACCTCCAAAACCCCTCCACATTTTGCGTTTGTGCTCTTCCCGTCCCCCAGGAGCACTTTGCAAGACTCCCAAACTCTCTGCATGCCCTGCTTTTCACAAAAAAACAGGGCATGGAGAGGGTTTAGGAGGCCTGCAGAATGTTTCCTGGGGGATGGGGAGGGCACAAATTTTTAAATTTACCTCTTCAAAATCTTGGTGTGTCTTATACTCCAGTGCATCTTATAGTCCAAAAAAATATGGCATGTTAAGCTCAGCTTGGATTATAATATTCACCACAGCACCTTGAGATAGGTTGAGTTGGTTGGTTACTTTATGGGATTGGCCCACCACCTGAAACCCGAGAGACTCTAGATAATTTACCAGAACTTGCAAGATGAACAGCACAAAGATCAGTATTACCATTAACTAAACCAGTGAAATCCAACATCTGAGTTGGAAGATGATAATGTTCTGATGCCACACTGTAAATTTTGTAGCTCATGTGGGTTTGGGGCTGTCCTTCTACATTTGGGCACTTGGCTTTCTTATTCTCCTCCTATTCTCAGTACACATTGATCAAGCTACTATTTAAAGCTACCCATGTCACTATAATATTCTTGATAATTGCCCTTCTTGTAAGGAGGTGAAGAGAGAGCTTGTCTTCGGCCATTGTAATCTAAGGATCTTGTGAAAATCCTCTCTGCTGGCTGCATGACTCACTGTGCAGCACCAGCGGGAGGAAGTTCTGTAGCCAAATATAGAAACCAAAGAGGAATTCAGGCCAGCAAACTATAATTATCTATGTTGGAATTAGTCCAAAAACAACAACAACAACAAAAAAACCCCACTGGCACTAGCATATACAGAACTAAAAATATACCTCTTTCATTCTCCCTGTATCTAGGAAGAAGGAACTACGATCTGTTTTATTTCACCTTGCTTTTTATCCGTATTGCATATAAAGCCCTCAGATGGTGCCATTTATTCATTACCTCTTCATCTGACTCCCGAGCTGAGTAATATGTAGCAGAAACCCTGTTTCTATAATGCTGGCAAAACATCTCAATAGGAGTCCTTGATAGTTTTGGCAATATATACATGCAATAAATAAATAAATAAGATCTCTCACCCCCACTGCCTTTGAGATGGATTGGAGCAACACCTCCTAATATTCTGCAGGTAATCCTTGGTAGCAATTCTAAAAATCATAGTTCCCAACATATCCACTCTTGGAGTGTGCCTGTGGATACCACAAGACTTTGTGCTTCCATATGTGAGACCCAATTTTTTTACTTTTAAAAACTCCAAATCTCCCAGGTTTTTGCTATATATCTCTGTGAAATTCTGGGAGGTTTTTCTTCAAGAACTGCCAACTCTCAGTTGGATTTCCAACCGAGAATGTCAAAAATCCTGTGAGATTTGGCAAGCTTAAGTGATATGGGTGATTTGAATATTATATGCTTTTATTTAGTACCTAACACTGGGGAATATCTGCAGCAACTTCAGACCCCAGAAGAGGAAACTCCACCATATTGCTCTTGCTGTACAACAAGCTTAGGAAAAAAGGCTTTTTCATTTCAAAATGGATAAAATAAGAACCAAATGTGTTGAGGATCTTGAAGGTGGGGCAGGGACGATATTCCTAGATACAATATGTTTCCACCCTGGTGATTATGAGGTGAGGCCTAGTACCCGAAGCAGGCCACCTAAAGACTGTTCCTCTTTCCCAACACTTCTTGATTCACTTCAGATTCCAAGATTGTAAAGATTGTTGGTTTAGATGCTGCTGGTCAGAGGGGACTTCAACTGGTTAAAACTAAAAGGATAAGAGTCATTGCTGGGCTAAATAGAAACATTTGAATGCTGAAAGAGATCAGCATACCATACATACCATTAGATACCCTGATATAGATAGATACGTAGATAGATAGATAGATAGATAGATAGATAGATAGATAGATAGATAGATAGAGTAGATGATAGATAGATAGATAGATAGATGATAGATAGATAAAGTAGATGATAGATAGATAGATGATAGATAGATAGATAGATAGATAGATAGATAGATAGATAAAATGTTTACCTGTCAAGTTATTTTGACAACTCTTCCCCACTAAGATCATAAAAAAATAGAACAATAATAATTAAATATGTAACTATTTACTACCCTTTGATGAAAACTCCAGTGCCGATGCCTCTGGCAGCTGTTTCATTCTGTGTAATGGAAGGGCCGGTCTTGCTATAAATGATCAGCTGGTTCATATATTATATTTGCACAAACAAAAGTCAACTTTGCAAGGATGAGGAATAATTGATTTAGTAGTTGACCCTGAGTTGCTGCATCAAAAGTCTTTCGGGTCTTCTGACAGGCTCCTTATCAGCAAACGTTAGGACTGAGACAACGTTCCCCCATTCATGAAACAAACATTCTAACTATTCAGGTTTGCCTGGACGCTTATTGGTAAGCGTGTAATAGGATCAGCTTGCTGGGACTCATTGTTCTGTAAGTGCCATTTGATGCCGCGATTATCAACAAACTTTACAAAACCAAATTCCAGCCTATTCAAGTTTCTCTTAGATCAGTGATGGCGAACCTATGACACGCGTGTCAGTGCTGACACGCGTAGCCATTTGGGGTGACACGCACAGGATTTCATGCATTCATCCTCGGCTCCTGCATGGCCGCCGAGGATGAAAGAATCTGTGCTGGAGGAACGGGGGGTGGGTGGGACGTGTGATCTCCCCTGCCCACACTCACTTACTGTATCGCTGCCGCCCCTTTCTGAGCGCAGGGGCTGCTGGTAAGGCGTGCATGCCATGCGCACACACGTCATCAGCGCGGCGAGGGAGGACCCGCAGGAGAGGAGCGCGGGAACAGCGGAGTGCCAACGGGAACTGTGAGCGCTATTAGCAGCAACTATTGGGGTGCCATGGGACTTGTAATTGCCCACAATAACTGAGATAAGTGAGGGGGGAGGTTGTGTTAGCTTGTTAGCTAGTTAACCCTAATTGGCTATCTATAATTCTATCTGCTGTCACTGGCCCACTGATGGAGCACCCAAAAAAATAAAAAACAAAGGTTAAGTAAAGGGAGTGGTAGTGGCAGTGGCCGACCCTTTCAAGAGACATGGAGCAAGATGTATGGCATTATAGAAAAAAATGGCAGTTCATTTGCGTTCTATGTACTGAAACGGTAGTAAGCAGAACGTGGAATATAAATAGACATTTTGAAACTAATCATTCCCAGCTCTTGGAAAAAAGTGAGGATGAAAGGAGGGAATGCATTTCCAGGAAGCTACACCTTGCGCAAAATTATGTTTTTGTCGAAGTGACACACAACGCGAGTTATGCTAGATTTTTTGGCCGATTTTTGACACACCACGCCAAAAAGGTTGCCCATCACTGTCTTAGATAGTCAAGCGAGTGACAGGAGTGGACCTGCAGCTTATGGCCCTGAATGTCCCTTGTTGGTGCTTGCATGTACTAGAAATTACCAGTGCTGAGTTCAGGCCAGCTACTACTTTTCTTCTTCATTAGGCTACCTTCTGAAATGTAGAATAGTCGAGAGTTATTTTTTCATGTCTATTTTAAACTGTGTTCCCTAGACTCTTCTCAACCACTTGGCCATTAATTTCTAAGCTTTCCAGCTGGTTCACCGACAAAAGGGCGCCTGACGAAACCGCAGTGACAAACCGCGAGTTCTAAACCGCGCCGACGAATGAGCACTGAAGCACGCTGACAACAGCACACCGACAGAAGCGCGCTCTAACCATAACCCTAAACCTAAACGTAAACCTAACCCTAAACCTGACCCTGACCCTGACCCTAACCCTTACCTTAACTTAAATCGCGCTTCTGTCAGCACGCTGTTGTCGGCGCGCTGTTGTCATCGCATTGATGATGTTGCAGTTTTCACACCGTGGTTTTGTCGGCGCGCTTTTGTCGTGTGCGCATTTGTCGGGTCACTTTCCAGCTTACTTATCATTTGCTATGTATTGCGCATAGTGTTATTTCTGTAGGGTGGGGACAGAGATGGCGGCCAACAATAATGACCAATGGTAGCTGCAATTGAGGCTAACCTGTATGTTAACTGGTGAAGCACTCAGCTGTCAGAATAGAATAGAATAGAATAGAATATTGAAGGGGAGGGGAAGGGAGGGGAGAAGAGAAGAGAATTCTTTATTGGCCAAGTGTGATTGGACACACAAGGAATTTGTCTCTGGTGCACAAGCTGATGGCTTGTGATGCTGACTCTTATAACTGCCATACATGTAGTTACTCAGTTATTCCCTTAAGTATCTGGGGCCCATTATCCCTAGACTCCATGTAAAACCTGGATCAGACTAATTTGAAATTTTATTTATCAGCAAGATTTACGCTTTCTAAACATTTCAGAGAATGACCTCAAAGTAAATAAGCCAGCAAGAGACCTGCAGTGCATTATCCGCGTCTGGATAGCATCTGATAATGTTGTAAACATTTACATTGGTGAATTGCAGGCTGGAATATCAAACTGCTAGGGAAGATCTGCTTAGACTATATAGTATCCCCTAGGTGGAATATGTGTGTGGCATGAGTGTGTGTGTTTTCCCGAAAAGGACAGTCAAGAGCCATTTTTATGTAGTTGCCAAAGGCAAGAGAATTTCTGTGCAATTTAAGCTAACCTGACAATTGTTTGCAGCTCCAATTCTATGGGGGGAGGTGTTTCAAATGAACCAGGTCATTGTTAATGAACCAGTTCATTATAAGTTAGTCCAGCACTGTTTTAGTGCAGGGTATTTCTTTGCAAACTTATTGTCCTTATCAATTTTAGTATCGTGCAAGTTTTTTTCTTCTCACGGGAAAGGAAATTATCTGCCGTTCAGTCTGTTATTGTGGTTGAAATTAGGGCTACTTAAAAAGAAAAGTATTCTTTCAGAAATATAAAACGTATTAAAGTTGTTGGGCTAAGTCCTTGATAGAGGGATAGAGTGTTTCCGAAACGAAAATTATATATTAGCTTCCACAATTTATTTGATAGAAGAAATGACAAGCCACTCAATTGATTGAGTTCATGCTCATTTTACCAAGAGAGGAAGAGAAAAAATATGCATCTGTAATCAGTTTCCAATGATAACTATTTCAGAACATCTAGTGTTGATTCATGGCTCAGTTTCCTTAAGATGAGATCACCTTTATGAGATGAAATTTATTTATACATATGCACCAGTTGGGGATAAGGTAATGGGTCACAGCATGAACATTCTGACAGCTTCTTACATCCTACTGGATTTCTAGGATGACTTTTCTAGGAGAATCCATGGCCATTCTCTGCATCAAGTTGACGTTAGTGCATTATAAAGACATCTCTGGATCCCTCTCCTTGGCCAGGAAGAACAAGGTAATCCCAGTTCTCATTGACCCACCTCATCAAAATATGGCTTGCCCATCATCAGAAGCCCTAGTACAGGGATCGGCAACCTTTGAGTGTTTCAAAAGAGCCATTTGTACCGTTTCCGCCACAGAAAAGAAAACACCGGGAGCCACAAAACCCTTCCTGTGTCATGACTATTTCCTGAGCGGCCACAAAACTAGTGTATGTAGTTAAATTAAACGTTCTGTTTTCTTCTGAAACGTTTCTTTTCTTGGATGTAACCATGGTTGGCCTACCGGGGATTGAAAAGCTCAACGAATCACGTGCCAGAGGATGTCGCACATTGGTGGTTTTGATGCATATTTTGAGCAACAGGGCGCCGGGGTGGGCTTCAAAAACACCTAGAAGCCAAGAGGAACATATGTGCCAAATTTCAAGTTTGTAGGCTTTACGGTTCTGGAGGATTTCGGGATGAGTGTGTGGTACTTGGCTTTTATGAAACATAGATGATAGATAGATGATAGATAGATAGATAGATAGTATAGATAGATAGATAGATAGATAGATAGATAGATAGATAGATGATAGATAAGATAGATAGATAGATAGATAGATAGATAGATAGATAGATAGATAGATAGATAGATAGATAGATAGATAGATCAGAGGTGGATTCCTGCCAGTTCGCACCAGTTTCGGTAGAACCGTTCATCAAATCTACCGAACCGGTTAGAAGAGGTTCCACCAGTGGACCCGAAAGCAGGCCACACCTACAGAAGAGGTTCCAAATTTTTTTGAAAACCACCACTCACACACACACACACACAGACACACACACACACACACACAGACTGACTCACACAGAGAGAGAAAGAGAAAGAAAGGAAGAAAGAAAGAAAGAAAGAAAGAAAGAAAGAAAGAAAAAAAGAAAAAGGAAAGAGAGAGAGAGAGAAAAAGAAAACACAGGGCCCGGCAAGCACTCCCACCAGGTCACATGGCTGGCAAGCCACTCCCAAAAAGGAGGCCACACCCACAGTGTAGGTTCAAAAAAATTTGAAACCCACCACTGAGATAGATGATAGATAGATAGATAGATAGATAGATAGATAGATAGATAGATAGATAGATAGATAGATAGATAGATAGATATAGATAGATAGATACAGAAGAGAGAGAGAGGGAGAGAGAGAGAAGAGATAACAAACCTGACTAGAAATCTATGGGAGAAGAACGAGATTATAAGCCCCAATTCGGCAACATATGTGAACATGTGCTCTATGAAAATTTCAGCATCTTCTCTGCTGACAGGTCTGAAACAAATCGGTATGGAGGAAACACTCTGCCATTTTGTGTGCCTGTGATCACAGGCATAAATCATTTTCCGTTTGCATACCTGGAGGGCCACCAGTAAAACAGCTGTGGGGGAGATGTTAATGCCTCCTCTGTGATGGAGCACAAATCAACAAACTACAGTCTCTGGCAGAACAGTATAAGCATATTCAAAGTGACACAGCCCACAGAACCAGGGAGGCTAAGGGTACTCTTATTTCCATCTGCAGCTTTGCCCTTAGAGCAATGCAGTTTTTCATATTTCACGTTTGGCTCTATCCACTGGCAACTTCTCCTATGTGATGCTACCGGTAGCAAAGGTCGGCAGCTCATTCGTTACACTGGATTTCCACGTAGATGTTTCTGGTCGGTTCTGTGGGTTAGGAAAGTCTGTTGCCTTAAGCTGTCTCGCACTTGCTTCTTTTCGGGTTGGGACCAGTTGCCTCCCCCCCCCCACACCACATCGACTGAACCGAATGTCAATTTGTAACCACCAAGAAAAGAATCACAATTCAACAGTAAAGGTTTGATAAACTGCTCTCCCGAAGGATATTCTCTTTCATTTACCAAAACAGGATTGGGTGCAAAAACTGCCGTTTGAAAGCGCTCAAGGGGTAAAAACAGTTAAAAGGAAATGTTTTTGTTGTAATAAATTAATATAATTCTAGGTGTCCCAAAGAAGTCCTTTTACAACAGATTATTTAACAGATTTATTAAACACCAGAGCCTTTTTCTGTAGTTCACTCATTATATGTGTTACAATTGTTCATTCACTATAAACAATAACCAAAGGGAAGGGCTCTTGAAAAGGGAATGATTTAACATTTCTATCTAGCCTTAGGCAATTGTTGCCATTTATTGGAAAATGGGAAGGTAATTACATTTTTTAAAGGGAGTGTTATTGTCTTAGAATGCAGGTTAACTTTAAACACGTAATAATAATTATTTAACTTTGAAACTAATTGTGGCACAAACGATACACATTAAAATGGAATTCACACTAGTACTTTACTGGCAATTGCTACCAAAATTAAGGCAATCCCAATGGCAGGGACTTTGCATGAAAAGATCAACCAGGTGATTCAATGGAGTATTGTAACATTTATAGATTAAAATTTACTATTGTTACTCTCCAAAATTTAATATTACATAACAGAGTATAATTAGTCCACTGATTTGTGCCTATTTCTCCATTTTAGTTGTGCCGATGACGCCTATTCTATCATTCTCCATCTTATTTCTCCCCTCACCACATCTGCAAATTCGTGACCTGACAAATGCGCGCCTGACAACAGCATGCCGTCAAAACCGGCGATAAAACCGCGACATCAACAGCGTGCCCACAAAGACGCGCTGACAAAAGAGCACCGACAGAAACACGATTAGGATTAAGGTAAGGGTTAGGGTAAGGGTTAGGGTTAGGGTAGGTTAGGGTTAGGGTTAGGGTTAGGGTTAGGGTTAGGGTTAGGGTTAGGGTTAGGGTTAGGGTTAGGGTTAGGGTCAGGGTCAGGGTTAGGGTTAGGGTCAGGGTTAGGGTCAGGGTTAGGTTTAGGGTTAGGTTTAAGATCAGGTTTAGGGTTAGGTTTAAGGTCAGGTTTAGGGTTAGGTTTAGAGCGCGCTTCTGTCGGCACACTGTTGTTGGCGCGCTTCTGCACTCATTCGTTGGTGCCATTTCAAACTCACGGTTTTATCACTGAGGTTTCGTTGGCGTGCTTTTGTCAACTGCGCATTTGTCAGTGAACCCTGCAAATTTGAGATGGCTTTTAAAAAGCCTGAAAAATATTAGACATTACCCAACTGGAAAAAAAAAATGAAAATATAGCAAACAGAAGTCAGTATGTGTTTCATTGATTGTAAAGTGATTTTATTTTATTCTAGCATGTCAAGCTGTGGAATGTGCTTAGAAAAATGGGAATCATCTCATTGTTCTCACGGGGAATTATATATAGATCAGAAAGCTATAATGCAGACAGTGAAACAGACTGGTTCCAGGCTGGTCAAGGAATGCTAGAAGGCTGTCTATCCTCCCCATATTCATTCAACATCAATGCTGAATATATAATCAGGTGTTGGAAGAAATATCTATCTGGTTAAGTTCCAAGCTGGGAGAAAGGCACTGGAGACAAAATGAAGGCTGAAGTCTGGTTGGAAAGATGGTTTAATGATGAAGCAGAACCACATGGGTGGTTCTGGACAGCTGACCACATGGAGTTGAGAGTATAGGTGTGGGTTATACCCTGTCTGCGCTTTGCACTTCAGCTTCCTGTTCCTGTGCAAGAACTCTAGTGGCTGTTGTAGGGGTTATGTAGAGGTCATAGCTGGCTCTATAGGTTTTCTGAGCTCCCAGGTTTGGTTGAAGTTTGGACTGCTGAGATGATGCAATGAAGAGGCTTGTTCTGAATGGGTGTTGAGCCATTCCTATTATGACTTAATGGCTTTGTCCTGGTTTGGATATTGAGTGAGGACTAAGCTAATCCTATCACTCTGCCTTTGTTCAGACTTTGTTGCAGGGTGTAATGGATGACCAAATCTGCATTTCTAAAACCTGCCCCAGCTCAGTATCTGCTTGGGGGCAGGGAGCTGGGGCTGAGTTTTTGTCTCCCTTAAGCTTTTTATTTTGCTTTTAGGGTAAATATTTTATCCTGCCTTTTTTGAATTTATTCCTCAAAGTATTTCATTCTTCTAAAGGGGGGTGGGGCTTCCCACAAAGGGAATTTGGTATGGAAGAAGATGAGCATGATTTTAAAACTAGAGAATCATTATACTGATGAGGCTATCCTAATAGCTGAAGATGCAAAGAATCTGCAGGTTTTAGTAATAAAAGTCAAGGAGCACAATGGAAATAAAATGGGATCAAAATTAAATGTAAAGAAGGCCAAAATAATGGCAACCAACCTCAAAATTGACCAATGAATATATTAAAGCGAATTGATATATTCTGCCTTTTAGGATTAATCGTCAATACTAAAGAGAAGAGCTGTCAAGAAGGAGGTCAAAGATGAGCATTGTGGCCATGAAAAGATACTCAAATGCTGTCTTTACCCTCAAATATCACAATCAAGAAGCCATGGAATTCCCTATGGCACTCTACGGAAGTGAAATTTGGACTTTGAAGAAATGGCTCAAGAAGAATGTGGATGCTTTTGAAACTTGGAGGTTGGGGAAGTCTCCTGAGAATACTGATGAAAGAACTGTCCTTCTGGGTTCAGCTCCAAGTGGGGAAAAAGACACTGGAGACATGGAGGCTGCTTGGAAAGATGATTTATTGGTGGACAGGACCACATGGCTTGAGCCCTGAACAGATCACATGCTTCAATGTTGGTGGAGAAGAGAGGGCTGAAGGAGGGGCTTGCTAGGCTTTTTATAACCTATTTAGTCCCACCTCTCTGTTTCCTGTTCCTGTGTAAGAAGTATTCTGATTGGTTGTCAGACTCCAATAGGGCCATGCAGGGGCAACTCTCTGGGCTGTGTTTTGAATCCAGGTATGGATGAGTTCTCAGATGCCATGTGGTCAGTTGAGTAAAGGGCCAATATTATCATGCCTTTACTCCCATCCCCCCTGGGGCTCCAGTGGGGGAGTCTTTATTATGTAAAAGGGACTAGCTTGGCCTTCTTAATGGCCCATTAACAGTGGGGATGGGCAGGAAGCTACAGGCAACTATTCTGTCTTTTAAAACATGTTTCTTTCTTTTCACACCCAGAGCAATATTCTGCCTTTTTCAATATTTCCTAGGATATTTCATTTTTCTGGGAGAGGGCTGGGTGATAACTTCCCACAATACAAACCAATAGATGATCAAAGAAATCAGCCTGGAGTTCTCACTTAAGGCCCAAATAATTGAACTCACATTGCCCTGCTTCAGACTCAGATGCAAAGACCTAGCACTCTAGAGAACTTTATAAAGCTGGGAAAGGTGGACCACCAGCACTAAGGTGAATGGGCTCAGTAACAGGGGTGATGAGTATATCATTGAAAGACCTGAAAGACCAGATTAGGGACATGCTCTCATGGAGAAAAGCTATCTATGTGATTGCTAAAGTTGAAATTACTCGATGGCCCTAATGAAGAATGATATCAATCAATGCAAAAAATCAACCAGCCTAATCCATGTATCCCAGGAAATGATGTTTGGGGTTCCCCAGGGGTGGGTTTCAACCGGTTTGCAGCGGTCCCCGTGAACCGGTTGGTCGGCGAACCCGGAAGTAAGTAACTTCCGGAACGGCGAAGGGCTGACCCGCCCGCCAGCTCCTTACCCGTTTTTGACAGTTCTGCACTTCCACCACGCCAGGAAGCATACAGCCCTGCGCGCTCCTCCAGGACAGCTGGAGCATCACACAGATGCTAGTACACTGCCGGCACGCGCGTGTGAGCGAGGATGCCAACCAGCCCGTTCAACCGAACCAGTTGGAAGGGGCGAGAAACCCACCCGGTTCACCACTACTGTGAAATAACAAGAATCAACGTTTGTGTTGTGTTATTTTTCAATCACTGCAATTGTATTGTAATATTTGATGCATATCTGACTAACCTCAGTACTAAAGCTTTCTAGAAGTGTTAAAACTGAACTGTTTGGAAGATCTATGGATGACTAAGATACCAATGAGTTATTTTTAATGGTATTTTGTGCTGCATTTGATTTTATGATTTTTAGCTTTATCGTGGATTCTTCAGTCTAGTATTATATATGTTATTAACTCCCCAGAAAAATCCCCTTCCGCCTACTGCATCCAACATAGTGAAGCTGAAAATCATCCATTGCTAAACATCCAGTAAAGAAAATATTATATGAATGAATGAATCACATCTTAATATCATAAGGTTCATGTTGAATTTCTTTAAAAGAGTAGCCTATTGATTTTTTTTTGAAAGTAGAACATTCCATCTCTTTCTTCCGACTTATTGTTTGTGACTAATATCTCACTGATATTCTTTGCCATTTATGTATCATTTGCAATCATTCACTTTATCTTCTCTTCCCAAAACAATTAGCTTGATATTAATCAATTAATTGTCAGGCCGTAGTTCTTGTTGCATCACATAATATCTGAAGAGGAGGAGGAGGAGGAGGAAGTGGAGGACGAAGGTGGAGGAAGGGGAAGATATTGCATTTTTATATCTGCTTTTTATAAAAATTTATAACAATTCTAGCACTTAGTCTAAATGCAGTACAGGCATAGGATGAAGAAATAATTAATATTATAATATACTACTATCAAGAATTACTGTATATCATAATATAAAATAAGGAGTTTGACATGCAGTATCACCAACTACAGTGATGCACTCAAATTACCAGGTAAGATTATTTTAAACAACTTCATAGTGGTTCATTTAAACTTAAATGATCCAATCTCAATCCTAATCTAATTGGAATTACTTTAAAAACCCAGATTAGAAAAGCTGTCAACCATAATCATAGCTTTTCAAAAGTATACAAGAGACAAGAGGTGGGGTTCCTACCAGTTCGCACCAGTTCGGTAGAACTGGTTCATCAAATCTACCGAACCCTGCACACACACACACACACACAGAGAGAGAGAGAGAGAGAAGACTCACACAGAGAAAGAAAGGAAAGAGAAAGAAAGGAAGACAAAAAAACACAAGAAAAGAGAAGGAAAGAAAGAAAAAGAAAAAAAAGAAGAAAAAGTGAGGAGAGCGATGAAAGAAAAAAAGGAAAAAGAGACAGAGAGACAAAAGGAAGGAGAGAGAGAGAGAGAGAGAGAGAGAGAGAGAACACATGTCCGGCAAGCCACTCCCACCAGGTCACATGGCCCGCAAGCCACTCCCACAAAGGAGGCCACACCCACAGAGTAGGTTCGAACATTTTTTGAAACCCACCACTGAAGAGCACCCAGTATTCCTGACCCAGTAAATGGAAGAAAAGCATAGGCGCATGAGCCCCTAGCAGAATTAGATATGCCCATTCTAATGGTACAATGTGTCATCACAACAAATACAATTTGCTATCTATTATCCATGCTTAGTTTAAGGCAGTGACAGCATATCCAGTCAGAAATCTTGCTTGCCTGGGCACTTGGGAAAGAGGTTCTAGTATTGTCCAGAGCAGAGCGTGAAGGATAAACATAAAAGTTGTCATCACAGTTGTGATAAGTGGATTGGGATCATGAAATCAGTCAGCCTAGCACAAGGGTTCATATAGAAAATACTAAGAGAACCACTGCTGAACTCTCACTGATAATGGGAAAGATCGAGACCTGAAACCATTCTATGAAAGTGTCAGCATCTTCTGAGACAAGACTGACGCAATTTAAGTGTCATGCCTGCAACACCATGGGAATTCTACTGTGGCAGTAATATTAGATGGTCCAGATACTAAATGTGGGAAATATCACGAATGCCATCACTCTGCTAAATGACTAATCCCCACAACACACTCAAATTATCTACTAAGACTGTACTATTATTATCTCTTCCTTCCTAGTACCTTTATCTTTCCCAGTACCTATCTCTTTCCACTTATGACTATAGCCATGTTGTTTGTATCTTTAAATTTATATTGTTTTATTTGTTTCCATATAATTTGATTGCTTATTAGTAACCTGTTGTGACTCAGCAGAAGTTTGCTGTGAGTTGTGTCGGGATGCAGGAATAACAATGCAGCTGGGGCTCGCTAGTGTGGTCTTCTGGAGATAAAAGCACTGCTGGTGCCACGCCCTGGTGGCAGAAGTCAACGTTCATCGTTCGTTCATGGTTCATCGTTCATCGGTCGTGGTTTGTTTGTGAGAGGCACTTGGATAAGTGATTTGCTTTCTGTAACCCTGATTCTTAGAGACACTTGGAGAAGTGATTTGCTTTCTTTCTGTACACCTGGTTTTACCGTAAGAGATCTTTATTTTTGCATTCTGTTATCTTCTTGCCAGAGACTTTATTTATGTTTATTTTGCACTCACAGCCAGCAGAATCCAGGACTGATAAAGTTATTTCCTTTTAAGTCTGTCTGACTGTCGTCTGTTAACGAGCGAAGAAGGGGGGGGTCAGAACAGTAACCTATGACTATGAGTGTTGTATCTTATGATTCTTGATGAATGTATTCTATTTTATTTTTCTTTACGTACACTGAGAGCATGTGACCAAGACAAATTCCTTGTGTATCAAATCACAATTGGCCATTAAAAAATTATGTTCTGTTCTATTCTATTCTAGTCTATTCTATGTTAGTGACAACCCCAAACCCTTAATGACATGAGCCATTGAGGATGGGTTCAGAAGATTATTGGGAAAAGGATGAAGCACAGTCTGATAATGAACTTCACGTGGTAAATCATTTGTGTTTGCAGCCATCAATGTAACCTTATCTGCACACAAAAGTGCACATGCATTGTGCTTCCCCCAACACACTTCTAATATTACGACATTCCTTAAACCTTTACCCTGAACTGTTTATATAACCGACTTTGTCCTATTGCCTGCTCAATGAACCATTCAAGTGAACCATTCCCGCAGCATTGCATTTATTCTCACAAATGCTTTAGTTACATCCTCTGCACTCAGGAATGTGTGCGTTATTTGAACTCAGCAAAGTAGAACACATCTTTCTTGCAAAATCCTTACTCCATCTCTCCCATTAAATCTGCAGGTTATTAAGTACTGACTCCAGATAAGGGCTCCATTAATGACAAAGGAAATCCATTCCATTACTCCCACTCCCCCCCAAAAAATAGATTCAGCATGAGGGACTATTGGCAATGTGGGTCCAGAAGGACCCATTAAAAGTGCCTCTGTTTCAAACAGACATGCCATTAGTAATATTAAAAGATTATTGGTGAAATTTATGGCGGTGTTTTTCATTGTTAATCTGGAAATAAAGTGCTGGACATTGTGAAGCAATTATTCTTTAAAAAAAAAAGTTGTTAGATTTTCCCTCCCTGGATGGAATCATCTAAGACAGGGGTCCCCAAACATGGCAACTTTAAGTCTTGTGGACTTCAACACCAATAGCAATAGCAATAGCAGTTAGACTTACATACCGCTTCATAGGGCTTTCAGCCCTCTCTAAGTGGTTTACAGAGTCAGCATATCGCCCCCACAGTCTGGGTCCTCATTTCACCCATCTCGGAAGGATGGAAGTCTGAGTCAACCTTGAGCCGGTGAGATTAGAACTGCTGAACTGCAGATAACAGTCAGCTGAAGTGGCCTGCAGTACTGCACCCTAACCACTGCGCCACCTCGGCTCTTACCAGAATTCAGAGTTGAAGTCCACAAGTCTTAAAGTTGCCAAGCTTGATCTAACACCGTGATGGCAAACCTATGGCACATGTGCCAGAGGTGGCACACCGAGCCCTCTCTGCAAGCACGCCAACCATCATCCCAGACCAGGTCCACCATACATGCGGGTGCGCCTCGCGCCAGTCAGCTGGACTTTGGGTTTCTGTCGTGCATGTGCAGGGGGTGGGGCGCACGTGGGGAGTGCATGGGGGGTTCATGCACGGGGGCGCTTGCATTGCATTTTGGGGGTTTATGTGCAACTTTGCAACTTTAATAAGATTTGTATGCCGCCCACTCCCGAGGGACTCTGGGCGGCTCACAACAAAAGCAAAAACATAGAATATTAAAAGTACAATTATTTAAAATAAAGTCATCCATTCAATCAGTGGGGCTGGATTTTAATCAACAGCCCCAGGCCTGCCGGAACAGCCAGGTCTTGGTCGCTTTACGGAAGGGGGAGAGTGGTAAGAGTCCAGATCTCTGTGGGTAGCTTGTTCCATAAGGCCGGCGCAGCTACAGAGAAGGCCCTCCCTCGGGGGGCCACCAGCCGGCATTGTCCGGTCGACAGCACCCAGAGGAGGCCCAACCTGTGTGATCTTATAGGTCATTTCAGTTTTGAGTTTTGAGTTTTATTATTATTTATAGGCCGCCCTTTTCCCTGAGGGGACTCAGGGCGGCTTACAAAATATAGGGGAGGGGATACAAAACAGTAAACATGAAACAATACATGAGTAAAAATAATACACAACATTCATTCATCATTCGGGTGGGGACAGATTACGATCTTTATCCCCAGGCCTGACGGGATAGCCAGGACTTGAGGGCTGTGCGGAAGGTCTGGACGGTGGTAAGGTAAGGTAAATGGCAGGAGGCGGTCTCTCAGGTAGCCAGGTCCAATACCATGTAGGGCTTTAAAAGTAACGACCCCCCCCCAGTTTTGGGCCTGGAAGGCCTCCTGCACCAATCTGGAAGCCAAAGCCAAAGATGGGTGAGCGGCAGGGGTGCATGCGCATGGGGTGGGGTGGCGCTCACATTGCATTTTGCAGTTTCGGGCATGTGCTTTGGACACTCGGCACCAAAGAGGTTGCCCATCACTGATCTAAGATAATTTCTGTGGTCAGCTTGAATTCATCCCAGGGGTTGATGCTTCTTGCTGTTAATTTTTAACAGTCGAGCTATCTCTTGGGTGGTCGCCTGTGGTCTTTCCTTAGCGACCACAAAGATTTCCTTTAGCAAAAAATAGAACGTCCTCTTGGAAACCAGCTGACATAAGCTAAATTGAATTCGACCCCATAGGAAAGAGCCTCATAAATAAGGAAACTGGCTCAGCGCAATTTTCTAACCTATTTAACGGCCGTGGTTTTCTAAACTTGACATTCGACATTTTAAAGGTAAAAGCAGCACACGCTCGGACTGACTTCTTTGACAATAATAGGACCAGCAAGGCGAGGAACTTTTGGGTTTGGAAGCCTGGTACCTCATTGCTCCCTCGGAAAACAATTTTGACATTTGCTTCCCTCTGCTGAGAGGAGAAGAAGAGAGAGAAGGGGGAAGTTGGATTTGGATTGGTTTCAATTGTGCATCAAGAGGAAGCTCTAAAAGTCCCCCCAGGGAAAAGGGCGGCATACAAATAAAGTGAAACTATAAACTATAAACTATAAAAACAAACAACCTTTTGTTGTAGAGATTTAAATCTGCCTGAAATATAGCCATAAAAAGCAAAATAGTGGCCAGAACGGAAGAGAAATGCTACTGAGGGTGGTTTTCTCTGGATTAAGATCTCTTTTATGGCCATTTGACCCAAGAAGCCCCTTGCTCCAACCTTGATATTATCCAAATAGTTATGACATGAGTTTACACGCTTTCGGCTTCTGTTTTTTCTCTGCAGGGAGCTACATTTAGGCAAATGATTTCAACAGTATTCCCTTGCACTTTATCCTCCTTGGAATTTGCCATCGTCTTCTTGGCCTTAGGCAGGAGGGGTGTGGGAAGAGAAGAGCTAGTTATTAAAGTACTGTCACTAATGTTTAATTGGTTGAGGGGGGTTGTTTTTTTTTACTGCCAAACATGACAGGTCAAACCAGATGTTTCCTCTGAGACAGAAAGCGTAAAGCCATGTTACTAATAAAATCAAGGTAAAGGTTCCCCTTGCACATATGTGCTAGTCATTCCAGGGGACTCTAGGGGGCGATGTTCATCTCTGTTTCAAAGCGGAAGAGCCAGCACTCTCCGAAGACATCTCTGTGGTCATGTGGCCGGCATGGCGAAACACCAAGGCACACGAACGCTCTTACCTTCCCACGAAAGGTGGTCCCTATTTTGCTACTTGCATTTTTACATGCTTTTGAACTGCTGGATTGGCAGAAGCTGGGACAAGTAATGGGAGCTCACTCCGTTACACGGTGCTAGGGATTTGAACCACGAACTGCCAACCTTTCCGCTTACAAGCTCAGCGTCTTAGCCAGTGAGCCACCGCGTCCTCAAGGAGGACAAGCTAAAAACCTCAACCCTCGAAGAAGATGTCCTGATTTATAGATTGAGAGTTGTATTGTTGTCCTCGATGCTTTAAGCACCAAGCTTCTTTTTAAAAGAGTTCTTCTAATGGCAGTTGACTCTGCCTTTTTTTTGATGGCTCAGCAAAGTTCAGGTAGAAAAATGACTATGGAAGAGAATTGATGTAATGTTATTTATAAAAAAATAAATGGGGTAATTGATACCATGAAAGCATGAGAGACCCTTCTTTCCCTCAGCATTTCTGTGATCATATAAGGCGTTTTCAGGACTGATGACCAGCATTTTACCACAGTGTATGTGTGGGGTGGACAGGAATGTTTATTTTGGGATTACACCGGAAGTGTGAAATAAGTTTCAATGAACTTAATGGACTTAATTCTTAGTATCCTTGTCTTGCCTTGTGCTGCAGAAGAATCCTCAAAAGGGAATCATGTTGAAAATGTGCCATTCCTGTATATGGGAACATTGGGCATGCTGTCGCATCAAATTACATTCCCATGCTGGGGTGGTATGCCACACACATTTCTATATATAGTTTTAGTTTATTTTATATTAATTTCGATATTTGCTTCTCCTTGCACACTGTCAAGATATGGCTACTTGATGGATGATAAAGAAATGTTTTAAGAAAAGTCCTAAGTCAGCCTTCTGTTTAGCATATAATCAAACTTTTGTGAGGCTCGGCAAAGCATTCAAACAGGTGTTTTGTTGCAATGCACACTCGCTTGCATGGACGCATCACTGCCTCTTTTCCTCAGAGTACCTATCTGTGCATCTTCCCAATTCTGCTGAAACCACCAGCAAAGCAAAGTGGTTGTGTTGTATACACCTATGTTGTTGTTGTTAGTTGCGAAGTCATGTCCGACCCATCGCAACCCCATGGACAACGCTCTTCCAGGCCTTCCTGTTCTCTACCATCCTCTGGAGTTCATTTAAGCTCACGCCTACTGCTTCAGTGACTCCATCCAGCCACCTCATTCTCTGTCGTCCCCTTCTTCTTTTGCCCTCAATCTTTCCCAGCATTAGGCTCTTCTCCAGTGAGTCCGTCCTTCTCATTAGGTGGCCAAAGTATTTGAGTTCCATCTTCAGGATCTGGCCTTCTAAAGAGCAGTCAGGAGTGATCGGTTTGATCACCTTGCAGTCCAAGGGACTCGCAGGAGTCTTCTCCCGCACCATAGTTTAAAGGCCTCAATTCTTTGGCTCTCAGCCTTTTTTATGGTCCAACTTTCATAGCCATACATTGCAACTGGGAAAACCATAGCCTTGACTATACGCACTTGTCTAACTTTAGTTTTATTCCTTTTCTTTCTTGTCTTTACTTGCATCTTCTTCTTTCTTCTCATTTCTTTCTTTTTATCTCTTTCTTTCTTTAGATTTGTCTTTTACTCTATGTCAATAATTTTTTTTTAAACAGAAGCCGCCAGGAGCAGCTTTTACTAGCTTTGCAGAAGAGACACCGCAGCTCATCTTTTAAAAATGTTTTGCACAGCCTTCCAATTTGTAGCCTCTTTGTATGTTACTATATTTACTAGTTGTTTCTTCTCCCCCTCTTTCCTTTTTATTAACTGTCACATAAATTTAAGAGTTGATAGCAGTGATGTCAAGACATTGTAGTGAAGCTATGTTTCCTGTTGCATGTATTAATTGAAAAATAGAGTTATTTTCCCTTCCAGTGTAGTTGAAATGCGATATTCTCTCCTTACTCCACCCCTTGCAACTCCTTAAACAGACTAGGTCAGTTCCTTGTTTTTTTGGTATCTCTCTCTCTCTCTCTCTCTCTCTCTGTCTGTCTTTCTCTTTCTCTCTGTCTCTCTCTCTCTCTCTCTCTCGTTCTCTTTCTTTGTCCTATCACACCCTCAAATCTCTTGCTTCTTTCCTCCCCACCTTTCTGTTTCCTAGGACAAGCAGAAAATGAGATTTTATAGGCTTCCCACTGTTATTGCTCTTCTGAGATTAGTGGAATTGGATCCCCTCCCCTTAAGATACAGATCAAAAAGAGAGAAGCACCAACTGAGCAAAGGCAGAAAGCAAGAATTAGGATGCCTGAGTTTTTTTTAAAAAAAATGAGAGGGAACACCACATGATAGACTAGAGATCATTTTGGGCCTTTTTAGCTCTTGGTGATATTTTAGCATCCCTCTGCAAAAAAGTTTAATATTCATTACTCAATCAGTATACCAGCCTTGAGTACACAGATGAGATTTTTAATGGGCTTTAAGAAATTAAATTAATTAAAAATTGAAGGCATAGGCTACTATTGGGCTTCTTTGCTCTAAGCTGTTCTCGGCTGCCTACAAGAAAAGGGTTTGTGAGCCACTTTAATCTCCCCCAACTTGGCATCTTCCCAATGTGTTAGGCTTGGTATTCCTAACCAACATCACCACCGAAGACTTGAAAATGTATTGAAGACTTTATTCTGATGCATCCTGTCTTTCCACAATAATGATGCTTCATCCTATTTCTGGACATGCTCAGATCTTACAATTTCATATCCAGATTACTCTTCCCTTGTATAACAAAGCGATGACTTAATTCATCCTGCCATATATCAGCTCAATTCAACCGAAGGAAATAGATAGGCATTTGACCTTGAAGTATTAGATAGCAACAAACCCAGCCCTAAATAAGCTCCTTAGGGTGATGAACAATACCGTATCCTTTTCTCATTCCAGGTTAAGTAGTTTATCATCCAGCAATTGAAATGTATTTCAGCACCAGCACTGAAGCAAGAGCTTTAATTGTACCTGAGGGAGCAGATTAGTTAGGTCTTTGGACTCAGCTTCCCACACCCAGCTCCTGTCATTTGAAGTTGCCCCTAGTTGTCATTCCCTAGAGAGATAGACAGCTCTGTAGGTGCACGTCAGAGGTGGGTTCCTACCACTTCGCCCCTATTCGGTAGAACCGGTTCATCAAATCTACCGAACCGGTTAGAAGAGGTTCCATCAGTGGACCCGGAAAGCAGGCCACACCTACAGAAGAGGTCCCAAATTTTTTTGAAACCCACCACTGGTCCATGGATAGGATTATTCTACACTATCATGCTCATATTTATAAAACTCAGTGCCTCTGTGAAAGGTAAGGATGACTACTGTGTTTGTGGTGCAATCAGAACATTGTGTGTGTTGAAGTTGTTTTAACGCAAACCAAAAATGCCTTTTAAAAAACAAGTTTACATCATATTCTTATGCATGCCAGTGCTGTGTGTGTGGTAATTTAAGGTGGTTCTGACAAGTGTCGTCGGCATCTTCATATCCGGTCACATGCGCAGCAAGCCACTCCCATCTGGTCACATGGGCAAGCCACTCCCACAAAGGAGGCCACACCCACAGAGTAGGTTCGAACAATTTTTGAAACCCACCATTGGTGCACATCTGACTTTAACCACCTGTGAAGGCCTAATTTTGTGCTTTTTTGTTTGTTTTCTTCTCATCAACTTTTTTCCATAATGGAAAAATTGATTAACAGGTCCTAAGAGTGTACATCTTACACTATGTACTGCACATAGATCTTTGGTCTCCTTGGCTAATAGATACATGGGGAACTTCGACAGCATCTTCCCATACTCCTCTAGTGGTAGTTTGTCCATCCAGAATGCCCATCCTGGCATTTGTAATCTGTCACAACTTATACGCCAATTTATCAGGAGTCAGACTATAATGATGTTTGTCATTCACCATTGTTTACCCATCCCAGATTGATTATAACAATTATACACCATTGAGTTGTTGTCAACTTTTAGCAACTACATAGATAGTTTTTCTCCATGATTATCTGTCCCTAATCTGCCCTTTCAGCTCTTACCTTGGCTTTCCCCCCTGACAAATGATTCATTTCTAAACCACGACTGGACAGCAGCCAACCACCATTTTTTTTTAAGAATACAGATGAGGCCTAGGTGGATGCCAGAGGCACTCTTGAAAATGCTAGAGATTAGCTATGAAGTGTTTTGGCTTCCAATTTAATTTGCTTAACATGAAAAAAATCTAATCCTTTTTTAAAAAAAAGTCAAGTGAAGTAAAATCCTTGGTAGAGAAATACCAGAATCACATTGGTTCAATGTTAGGGAACCCAATGTTGTAACATTTCTATGTCACAACTCCAAACACATATTTGGTCTTACATTATGCTTAGACACATAAATGTCTCCTACATATGTGTGTGTGTCTGTGTCTGTGTGTTGCATTTGTGCTGATAAATAAATAAAGGGAGACTAGTATAGATCTATTTCAAGCTATTTAGCTCTCATCAGCTAGCCATATCCTTACTGGGAATCAAACCTGGGCTGTATTACATATCAGGCAGTTATAGCCACCAAGCCACAGGCTCTCTTCCTTTATCAGCTAGGCCAGGAAAATAGGTATGTATAGTATACCCAAATATGGGAGGAAGCATACTGCTTCCTTTCTCTATCTATCGGCTCATCACAAGAGCTTGAATAGCTTGAAATAGATCTATACTAGTCTCCCTTTATTCAGCACAAATGCAACACAAATGTAACAAAGGCAACAGTAAAAATAATGGCTTTTTGTCGTGATGGTCTCTTGTGATGAACCGATGGACAGAGAAAGGAAGCAGTATGCTTCCTCCCATATTTGGGCATACCAGGGGTTGTGACACAATATACATGTTAGATACCAGAAACATTGGTAATGGTTTACACCAAGGTCCTCTGTTCCAGCGGGAACAAAGATTCAATCTGATTGGTCGAAGGGTCTGACAGCTCCCTATAAAAAGGCTGTTGTCAGACTGAACCTCCACTGGATTGTACATAGTTGACTTGTGCTAATAAAGAGCTGTTTGTTACTCTGAAGCCTGAGTGTGCCTCATTCACCCGATACAACAAAACACATATATACATACAGGGCCCCGTGCATACATATACACATTAGTGTGCATACCTATACATGCACATTGAAATGTTAATGTTACACAGAGGTAGGGATAAAAATATTCCATCCTGCTAGAATCTGCCACTGGAAACTGATTATTTCCCATTCTTTCAGAATAAGACTGGCTCTGTAGTTTATTCCCTATTGTTCCCCTCATAGCAGTAGACTTATATACCGCTTCATAGGGCTTTCAGCCCTCTCTAAGCGGTTTACAGAGAGTCAGCATATTGCCCCCAACAATCTGGGTCCTCATTTTACCCACCTCGGAAGGATGGAAGGCTGAGTCAACCCTGAGCCGGTGAGATTTGAACCGCTGAACCGCTGATCTAGCAGTAGCCTGCAGTGCTGCATTTAACCACTGCGCCACCTTGGCTCATGTCACCACTAACTTTCAGAAAGGAAAGACTGGAGTTTTGCACCCCTCTTGCTCTTGACTTTTTACTTGAAAATGTGATGTCTCCTCTATCCAGGCTTTCAGGAGATACCCTTGGGCAGAAACTAAAAAATAGCTGTGTATTGTCAACATTATGAAAGTAGATTCAGTGCTGATTACACTGAAAATTCTGGCAGATCACTGGATGTTCTTTTCCAAGGAAGGAATTAGCAACAGTACAGCACGCAGTGCATTTCGTTCATCCTGAGACGTCCATGGAAGTTAGCCCAAGGGCTTTTTACTTGGCGTTCCACTGCCCAACTACGTTCCCTGTGACTTCTAAAAGGGGGCCAACCTTTAATGTGCAAAACTCATTTTAAAAATGGACGCTTATGGTACAAGAAGTGTGAGTTCTTTCCTGACCTAGCCAAACCTTTATGGATCACTTCAGAGCATTTGTATTCTCCTCCTTATTGTGTTGCAGAAAAACTACCAGTGCTTTTAAAAGCCAGGCTCTCCAAACAAACAATCCAGCAAATGTTAATTATTCGGATCCATTAAGGAGCCAAGGTGGCACAGTGGTTAGAGTGCAGCACTGCAGGCTACTTCAGCTGACTGCAGTTCTGCAGTTCAGCGGTTCAAATCTCACCGCTCAAGGTTGACTCAGCCTTCCATCCTTCCAAGGTCGTTAAAATGAAGACCCCGATTGTTGGGGGCAATATGCTGACTCTGTAAACCGCTTAGAGAGGGCTGAAAGCCCTATGAAGCGGTATATAAGTCTAACTGCTATTGCTATTGCTATTTCAGTCTGGATTCTATGTTGGTTTGCAGTCCCAAATAGACTTGGTTCTCCAGATGTTTGGCATATACTTAGGGGAAGTATTGATCAAGGTAAGCAACCTTCTTCCTGTGAAGTTATTTCGTTTTCTTTTTTCTTTTCTTTTTACGTCCTCCAGAGCCTCCTTAGGTTTCTTCCGGTTTTCAGGCGTGGAAATCGCAATGCAAATCTAAAATGGGCTTAATACAATAGCCTCCTTTCAAGCAAGGGGGGGAAAAAACCATTAGGAATTTCTGAGTCCATTCTTTCCTCAAAATATCAAGTGTGGCTTTAACCACCAAGCAGTTGTTTACCCCTCTCATTGGTTTTAGCAGATATGAGTTTTATTCATTGTTGGTATTTGTCTGGACTGCCCAGGTGGAATGGATTTCATGGGCACAGGTTGTGTGTGTGTGTGTGTGGGGGGGGTTATTTCTATAGTCAGTCTGAAAAAGTAGTGTTGGATAATTTTACTCCAAGGTCTTATTTCTGAGGGATTCATCTTTTCCCCTGCTTTTGGAAATTTGGAATATTGGAAATTTGGGAATTTGGGAATTTGGGAATTTGGGATATTGTGTTGTCCTCATGGATAAGACCCCTATGTCTTTATCTTAACCACACATGTATGGTTTGTATGCCATCCCATTGAATGCCATTCCATTGCCTATAGAAGACTTTCATTGCAACGAAATGAATACGCAACATAAAAGCATAAATATAACCCATTGCAAACAAATACAACACCATTTGTCGTTATTACCTCACTGATTCGCTAATTCTTCTAAGCTTATCATCCTTCCTCCCAAAAGCTCCTAGGGAAAGCACTGTTTTTCCTGCTGTTTCTAGGGGCATTGTATAACTCTTAATGCAGTGAATGGAGATATTGGGGTGTGTGAGGCTGAACATCTTGAAACTTAATCTTGATAAGTTGGAGAAACAATGGCTGGCAAACCAGGATGATTGGCTTGAGAATTACAACCAGTTCTGGATGATATTGCAGTCCCCTCAATGGATCCCATTTTCTGGTTTGGAGTTTCTGCTGAATGTGACCCGATTTTGTTGTTAGTAGTCAGGAATGCCTTTTATCTGCTCTGTGGAGCATGCTAGCTGTGATTCTATGTAGAAAAAGCAGGCTTTGCCATGGTTTCCACATCTCTTGACTGTAATGCACTCCAGGATCTTTTGAAGACAGTCCAAAAATTTCAGCCACAATACATTAGTTGTTGCTGGCAGATGAGGAAGGCGATTATAACATGCACTATTCATTTTGTACCATGTATGCTAGTTATGTGTATGCACAATAACTCTGCTTCTTGTGCCATATCCGACATTGGACACTGGCGATCATGTTGGCAATCCCATTTTATCAACAGCCGCATGAAAAAGTCTTAAGCTATATAAACTTAAATAGACTGGAATTTGGTTATTCAACTGCTTGAATCCATAACAATTTGTATCAGTATTTGTATTAAGTACTCAGCTGAAGAGATTACTGAGGTGATTTTAAGCTGGAACAGAACACGTTTATTATTAACAGCAACTACTGACAGAACAAGAACAAGCAACTCCGGTTTGACAGCGATTTATAGGGTGGCTGTCAAACCGGCAACCAATCAGAATGGAGCCAACTCTTGTTGACCACGCCTGCATGTCTTAGCCAATCCAGGCAACCGCTGTTGTTGATAGACATCTTGTGGTTGCCTTGATGCTCCAGACACAACAATTTGTGTGAAGATCCTTCAGTGAACCCATCTAGGAGATCAGTTCTGGATTTTCCTGCTTCTTCTTGGTTCACCGACAAATGCGTGCTAGACAAAAGCGCGCCAACAAAACCGCGGTGTCAAAATCGCGCCCACAAAAGCGCGCTGACAAATGCACGCCGACAAAAGCGCGCCATCAACAAACAACATAGTGGGACGCGAAAACAACGTTATAACCCTAACCCTAACCATTATCGTGCTTTTGTCAGCACAGTTTTGTGGGCGCAATTTTGATGCCGTGGTTTTGTAAGCACGGTTTTGTCGGCGCGCTTTTGTGGGCGCAATTTTGATGCCGCGGTTTTGTCGGCGCGGTTTTGTCGGCGTGCATTTGTCTAGCGTGCATTTATTGGGTCACACTTCTTCTTTCCTTTTGTCTGAGAAGCACATATTGAATAATACACTTCTCAGCACTTCTGGGCTTGTCAAAGGAAGGTTTTTGTGTGAGAGTACTTAGTTCACATATGCATATATAAATGGGGAAAGCAAAATTAGAACAATGTATTTTTAAAGCAATTTATTTTTAATCCATACACAATTATGGATTATAATCTCTCTCTCTCTCCCTCTCCTTCCCTCCCCCCTTCTTTCTCCCTGCTCATGTTTCAAAGTATGACATCTACAAGTGTGTTACATTTATTTCTTTATAAAATTTATAGGCTGCCCATCTCAAGGTAACTCTGTGTGGCTTACAATAATGAAAAATAAAACTGTATAAATTAAAAGCATAACTAAGTTGATACAAAATCCAAATCCTATGATTCAATTAAAAGATGGGAAGGGCAGGAGCAGGATGGGGGTGGAGGTGAGATCTGCTGTTAATCAATCAACCACCTCCACTGTGAGACACTCCCCTACTCAATCCCCAAGCTAACTGGTAGAGCCAGATCTTTAAGCGCTTCCAGAAGGTCAGGAGATTTGGGGCCAACCTCACACCGGAGGGGAGGGGGAGATGTTTCACAGGGCAGGTGCCCTAGCAGAGAAGGCCCTTCACCTGGATCAGAATAGTCAGGCTGATGGGGCCTGTAGCAATGCCTCCTCTGCCAGCACGGGTAGGGTGGGCCAATCCCAGTGGGATGAGACTGTCCCTCAAGTATCTCCCTCACACTCTCAAGAGAAAAAAAAAATTCCCCCTGATCTACCTGTGAGAGATGTTAATGAAGAAGACCCAGTCCCTACAATCACCTTAACTTGGGACCAGGTTTTGACGTATAGTGAACTATCTGCCAAAATCTGCCTTCTCCTTTAGGGAGAGTGATTGTGATTTCCCCACCCCCATCCCAGCAAGTGTTTCCAGGGGAATCTCCCAATTGCTTTCTTTAAGCTTTCTCACCCTAAATCTGTGAGGACAGGGCCAGTCGCTGACCTCATTATTAAAGCAGAATGTGGACGAACATTAAAAGCCGCATGCCAGTATCTTTTAAGCAGCTTCGTGGAGAAAAGTACATTAAAACAGCAATGAGAAAGATAGAATTCTAAAACTCCCTCCAGTTTCCTTTTGCTGACAAGGATAGCATATCCTTCCAGGACCTGTGACCTGGAATATATGTTCAGTTTTCACCTAACAAACATGGCTTTCAACTGTACCTACTTCTCAAACTGGAAGTGAGCCTTATTAATTGGTCACATCCAGTTTACTTTACTGAACGGCACCCGATGTGAAGCATAGGTGTGTGTGAATTGGGTCATTTAGATTTTCTTTGGCCTGCATTGTGTCACTTTAAAGGTTGTTGAAAACCACAGGGCCTAAAAACATTTGGGACAAGGACACTTTGAAAAGGGCACGCTCACATATTAATTTCTCTGTTCAGGGCAGTCATCCTCAGAAATGTGGCATCAAATACGCCATCATGCAAAGGCGCAGCTGGAGATATTGGCTGGAGATGCCACCAAGGAAGGATGGCAACTGTTCTTTCAACACATCTGGAAGGCACCAGGTTGACAAAGGTTGCTTTAATTTTCAATAGCTAGCTAGCCTTTTGTGTGTCAATCCTTTCTCTTTTTCTTCTTTAATCTCCCCTTTTCAGCTAATCTTTCCTATAGAGGTCTTCTCAATCCACCTTCCCTCCCCTTTTCACCCTCTCAATTCAGACTTACTTCCCAGCGTGCTTTTGTTCCCATTTCCCGTTCTTCTTTAGGCAAGGCTTTCATTATTTACTGCCTCCTTCAAAATGACTGATGCTGCAGATGTCGGATGGATGGCAACATGTCTGTCACGATTATTTCTAAAGCTTTTGGAAAGAAGAAATGTGCCCTAGGACATCCATCCAGCTCATCATCTTCCCAAGAAATGCTATGATGTCATTTCATGTGCACGAGCCTCAGTTGGCAAACTGGGACCCAAGAGGTTGCGTTGAAGAACTCCCTATCAAGCCATCCATTTGCTGCTTTGGGGATTTGGGATTGGATAATTGTTAACTGCAAGATCAAGTGGTGACTTGAGGATGCCCCAGAGCTATTGCACATTTTTCATCAAATGACCGTTGTGACTCAGGAGAGAACGGCAAGTGCTGCAATGAAGCATTCTAGACAGATGTTTAATCCCAAACTTTGATGGGAACTGTGTTATAGCCATAGCCAAATGAGCTGAATTTTATAAGGCTCACAAAATCAATAATGATAATTAAAGTGGGGAGTTAGTATTTGATTTTTTAAAAATTACATAACGTTATTTTAAAGAACATAGAAACAATAATTTGCAGATGTAGTCATCAGCATTAAAAGATGCTTGCTCCTGGGGAGGAAATCTAGAGAGCATACTAAAAAGGAGACATCACCCTGCCAACCAAAGTGTGTATAGTCAAGGCTATGGTTTTCCCAATTGCAATGTATGGCTTTGAAATTTGGACCATGAGGAAGGCTGAGCACCAAAGAATTGAGGCCTTTGAACTATGGTGCTGGAGAAGACTCCTATGAGACCCTTGGACTGCAAGGCGATCAAACCGGTCAGTCCTAGAGGAGATCAACCCTGACTGCTCTTTAGAAGGCCAGACCTTGAAGATAAAACTCAAATAGTTTGGCCACCTAATGAGAAGGAAGGACTCACTGGAGAAGAGCCTCATGCTGGGAAAGACTGAGGGCAAAAGAAGAAGGGGATGACAGAGAATGAGGTGGCTGGATGGAATCACCAAAGCAGTAGGCGTGAGCTTAAATGGACTCCAGAGAATGGTAGAGGACAGGAAGGCCTGGACGAATGTTGGAGTTGTGATGGGTCGGACACAACAACAGCAGCAACAGCAGCAGCAGCAGCAGCAACAACAACAACAACAACAACAACAACAACCGTCATCAACAGACATATTTAGCATGCTTCCCACTTTGTGAAGACTGGCTCCGGACAATAGGATGTATTATTTTTTTAAAGAAAATGACCAAGTCAATTAATAGCTTCCTAAATACAGGTGCTAATGGTACTCTAGTCATCAACAGTGACATCTGCTAGACTGGCTGCTTCAGAATAAGCTTCTGGCTGAAGAGCAAGTAGGATTAAGGCCAGAGGTTACCTATATTCAATCTTAGCCACTACTTAGTCCAATAGTGTTTGTTGGGAAAATACGTTACTATCCCATAGAATTTAAATCTGAAGTTTGATTTGTTGCCAAAGCACAGGCTTTGAGAAAGCTTCTTCGTTACAGATAATCCTTGACTTATTACCACCATTGAGCCTGAAATTTCCGTTGTTAAGTAAGACATTTAAGTGAGTTTTGCCCCTTTCCTGCCACAGTTAAGTGAATCACTGCAGTTGTTAAGTTACTAAGCCAGTTGTTAAGTGAATCTGGCTTCCCCATTGACCTTGCTTTTCAGAAGGTTGCAAAAGGTGATCACATGACCTTGGGATACAGCAACCATAATAAATATACTAAATGTCTGAATATTGATCACATGATCATAGAGCTGCTGCAAAGGCTGTAACTCTGAAAAACGGTCATAAGTCACTTTTTTTTCAGTTCCATTGTAACTCTGAATGGTCACTGAACAAACTGTTGTAAATCAAGCAATAGCAATAGCAATAGCAATAGCAGTAGACTTATATACCGCTTCATAGGCCTTTCAGGCCTCTCTAAGCGGTTTACAGAGAGTCAGCATATTGCCCCCAACAATCTGGGTCCTCATTTTACCCACCTCGGAAGGATGGAAGGCTGAGTCAACCCTGAGCCGGTGAGATTTGAACCGCTGACCTGCTGATCTAGCAGTAGCCTGCAGTGCTGCATTTAACCACTGCGCCACCAAGGATGACCTGTAATTGTTAATTAGAAAATTGTGGCTTCAGTGCAAGTGAGATACCCTCCAGGTTGTTTCTACACACTAAAGCTTACTTAAAAGGGAATGAAGTGAGGATATTCACTTCATCCCTTCCTTTTTAATGTTTATAAAGGTGCATTCACAGCCTGGGCCTCTAGGACTTAATGCAATCCTCTGTTTTGCAAGGACTGGAGAATGTAATTATGTGGTCGTGGTTATTCATATATTCAGAAATAGAGTGATTGGCTTTTTCTTGGGTAACTTTCCAATTTACCTCTATGAAGAGCTCAGATTCATTGAAGCCGTTCAAATAAAAGAGATTTCAAGGCTCCTTTCTGCCTGCCCAAGAATGTACCCAATTTTTCCCTTATATTTAAGAGTCGGGTTTTGCTTTTATAGGTTCCCATAGGCTTCGCTTAGATGTTGGGCTAAATTGATTTTTGCAGAAGGCTCTTTGGCCACTGTGATCCTCCTGGATGGTTAAATTCAGCTTGGAAAAAAGGCATTGCACTCAGCTTTAAACAACATGGCCTCGAGGTTCAATATCTGATTTCACGAGGTCCTAAGGGAACCAATCTGGAATGAAAGATAGTGAAACATCACATTCTCTATACTGATTGTCACAGTGATCAGATTATTCTCCCCCTTTGCTGGGTCCCAAACATTAAATAAAATAATAATACAATTATTATAATTATGTTATTGCACCATGTGTGGATGGTCATCACAACATACAACTCCAATAGGCTTTTCAATGTCGTTAGTGATGTGTCCCCGTTTCCCTCTTTGTCAGGAGATATTTCAAATTGTATGTTTGTCTCTATAAATCTCCCTCTGTTTCATCTGCTGGAGAAGGGCCAAAGCTCAATGAGAGGGGATGTACTTTTCAAGCAAAAGCACTCAAGGGTATAAAACAAAAGAATTTATTTTAACATCCCATTACCTCAAGCGCTATTTTTTTTTATAGTAACTCATCAACCTATTCTACTACCAGGCAGTTGATGAAATGTTCTAGATGCCAAGCTCAGAGCAATGAACCTGCGTTGAAATTGCTGCTGCGATGTGTACCAAGTTCATCTGAGAGCCTTGCAGTTCTCCTGGGATCATCTCAGAGATGATGACAAGTATATTTCTTCAGTTAAGAAGCAGGCAATTAACGTTTCTCTTCCTAATCTCCTATGATTTGTAGCTTGTTTCTGCTTTCTGATGTACTGGACAGACAGAGAGATAGACAGACAGACAGACACAGACAGACACACACACACACACACACACACACCAAAATATTATTTGCCAACATCAACAAAAATACTCTTGAGTCTGAATCTTTTGTGCTGTAATGTGGCACCATCATCAGATTATAAATTTCCTATTTCGATCCCAATGCTAAACTGGGAATAAGCACAATTCTCCAGCTGAAAAGTTTTAACATGTCAATCCGGTCACCCCAGTAGAATGATGAGATGATTTAATAAAAAGTATGTGATGCAGAATGGGGATGAGTAGGCCAATTTAAATTAACTCTGTTTATCTGTCCATTTCCAGGGAAAATATTGTTAATTCTAGGGATTTTGAGTAGGGGGAGGGGAGGAGCCCAGCTTCTGAAGAAAAAGTCACCAGTCTGTTCAGGATGAAGAAGAATTATGTCAAGTGTTTTTTTTTTTTTTCATTTTCTAATATTTTGTTCCATGCAAAATATTTGCTGTAACAATGCCCAACATGTCTCTAATCTCATAGCCTCACAGATATTCTACAAAGCAATAGGGAATGCCAGTTTTTACAGTTAAATAAATGAAGAGAAAACTTGGACATTTAAACAGGGAAATACAATTTCTCTCTATATTCCTGTGGTAGCAGATCATTCCTGTGGTGGTCTTCTGATGTCTATTGTCAATTCAGTGGTAGGTTTCAAAAATTGTTCGAACCTACTCTGTGGGTGTGGCCTCCTTTGTGGGAGTGGCTTGCCTCCCATGTGACCGGATGGGAGTGGCTTGCCACCCATGTGACCGGATATGAAGATGCCGACGACACTTGTCAGAACCACCTTAAATTACCTCTCACACAGCACTGGCATGCATAAGAATATATGTAAACTTGTTTTTTAAAAGGCATCTTTGGTTTGCGTTAAAACAACTTCAACACACGCAATGTTCTGATGCACCACAAACGCAGTAGTCATCCTTACCTTTCACAGAGGCACTGAGTTTTATAAATAGGAGCACGACAGTGTAGAATAATCATATCCAAGGACCAGTGGTGGGTTTCAAAAAAATTTGGAACCTCTTCTGTAGGTGTGGCCTGCTTTCCGGGTCCACTGGTGGAACCTCTTCTAACTGGTTCGGTAGATTTGACGAACCGGTTCTACCGAATAGGTCCGAACTGGTAGGAACCCACCTCTGTGTCAATTCCATTGGCCCTTGGTATGTTTTTGTTAAGCTATCCTTCTCACTTGCTACTCTTGGGGTGCTGATCTGGTTTGTGGAACTTTAGCTGCAGGGACCAATAGAAGAACACCAATACTCTTGTTTATCTATGAATTTCACTGGATGACTTTGGAGCAAATGTTGGCCCTTCCATGTTAAAGCCCTTGCGACTGCAAGCATCTCCAATGGAAAGCTCTGAAATACTTTGGAAATTTTGGAAGAAGCTGGATATGTAAGGAGATATGTTCCCCATGCAAGAAACAAAATTCAGTAGATACATTGGCGCACACATGTTGCTTCAGAGTAAGGAGAAAGAGAGATTTTATGTCCTTTTTCAGCAGTTGTATTTTTCCGTGTATTGTCCTCTCACCAAGATACCATAACTGGAATTGTGAGAATGTTCATTGAGACATCTAGTCTCATGGCCTCTTCAGATGTAGTTTTGTCACATGCATGTGATAGGACCGTGATGGCGAGCCTATGGCACAGAGTCCTCTCTGTGGGCACGCGAGCCGTCACCACAGTTCAACTCTGTTGTGCATGTGTGCGTGCCTCCTGCTAGGCAGCTGGTTTTTAGATCTCTGCTGCGCTTGCACGGGGGGGGCATGCATGTAAGTGCATGCATACACGGGGCGATGGATCGCCCGCACAGGGAGTGCCTGTGCATGTGCGGGGGAATGGGTTGCGCATGGGGGTGCATACACATGTGTGAGGGTCGCATGTGCATGCATGGGGGAGGGTGGCACACATGGGGGGTTGCATGTGCATGCACAGTGGCGGGTGCATGGGGGTCATGCATGCATTGCATTATGGGTGTCCGTATGCATGCTTTTGGCACTCGGTGCCAAAAAGGTTAGCCATCACTATGATAGGACCATCTTCTTAATCTAATGAAAATGGTTTAATGCAGTCTTTGCCAATCAGTGCGCTCTGTACTGTACCATGTATTCTACATATTTCACCTTTCAGCAATGACTGCGCTGGCTTGGAATCCTGAGAAATGCACATATCTTTGGGAACCCCAGGAGGAGGAAAGCTCATTCAACAAATGATTAAAAAAAATAGTTCAGCCTGATTTTCAGTATTTTCTGGTGTGGGCCAGATTAGCATTTAGATGGGAGACTACATGGTATCCTAGGACTGTAAGGGTGACTGAAGAAAAGAAGAAAAAATCTGCACGAGCATTTCTTGATGTCCATGAAATCAACACAAATCAAATTTTACTTTACCTTTTACTCTTTTTATGATTATTTCTTCCAGATGCTTTTCATTTCTTTGGTTAATACATGCCACCAATGCTCATAATTTCTCTTTAAGAAATCATTCATTACATGATTTCAAAAACCAGAGATTTAAGAAATTGACAACTTTTACTAGGCCTTAATTTGCAAAATTGGTTCCAGTATCTTTGCTTGCCATAATTTACTGCTGCAAAAGATTTTTCTGACACATACATTTGTGTGGCAAGATTTATTCCTGGTGTTTTTTTTTTATTCTTTACAGCCAAGAGCACAACATAAAAAAATTATGAAGCCTATAGTGTTAATAGCTAGGAGAATCTCTAGCAGTGCTCAGATTTGTCATCTCAGTACATGCATCATGTTGGGCAGTTTACTTGTAAATACTAAAGAAGAAGAAAACTCCACAGGGATTTTATTATGGATATTCTGTGATGGATCTGTTATGGATTCTTACATAGGAAGGACTAACTGCATTACATTAAACTTCCTGATAATACAATTTTAAAAACTTGCTACCTAGGATTGAACTCTCATCCTTCCAGGTGGGAAGCAAGCGTCTTTATCACTAGATCACCATGCAGCTTCAGTGGTGGGATTCAAATAATTTAACAACCGGTTCTCTGCCCTAATGACCACCTGGGTAGGTGGGGCTCAGTGGGGCTCGGTGGTCATGTGACTGGGTGGGCGTGGCCAACTCAAAGTCACTCAGGTCGATGGGCGCTTTGCCTTAGCTGTGACAATGTAATAAGGGTTAACCGGAGAGGCAGTTCCTGTAAGCAGGGCAATAAGATTAGGCTAGAAACAACACTAGAATGTTTCCTTCCTGCCTCCCTTACAGGATTAGCCCTGTAAAGTGGGAAAAAAACCAAAAGAAGATTTCTTCCAACAATTGGTTCTCTGAACTACTTAGAAAGTTACCAACCGGTTCTCCCGAATAGGTGTGAACTGGCTGAATCCCACCACTGATGCAGCTCTATCCTGATAATACAATACAAATAAATAACATGTCTTTCAAGTTGAGCTTTATGTCCAAAGGGCCTTCTTGGCAGAAATTCACTGTAGATGTGCAGTGCACTGTCTGGCTTACAATCTTGGGACTTCCTAAGGTCTCCTATTCATGCTCATCAGAAGCAACTCTAGTTGGAGTTGGCATTGGCATTGGGCCAATGCTCCAACTACTGAGGAGATTCAGATTCAGGGTCAGTTTCAACTAACTACCCAGAGGGCAGAACTAAATGCAGTGGATTAAAACTACAGGGCCAATGACTGGGCAGTACTTTTCGAGCAATATACTTGGGACCAGATTCTAATTCTTATCTTCAATTTTAAAAAAAAAAAAAAACTGCATTTGATCAATGATCAAGGAAGTTCTGGGGATTTCGGTCTCCAACTGAGGTGCAACTAAGGAGGCATAATGGGACTCTATATAAATTGCACGAAGAATGTCAGCATTTGCGTATATATGTATAAAATGCCATTCAATCTAAACTTTCTATTGCTATGTGCTAATGTTATCCTCCCTCCTTGTTTTTTTAGGGGCCATCCAATCTATCACAAGTGACACAGTGGCTCAGTGGCTAAGACGCTGAGCTTGTCGATCAGAAAGGTTGGCAGTTTGGCGGTTCGAATCTTTAGCGCTGCGCAACGGAGTGAGCTCCCGTTACTTGTCCCAGCTTCTGCCAACCTATCAGTTCGAAAGCATGTTAAAAATGCAAGTAGAAAAATAGGAACCACCTTTGGTGGGAAGGTAACAGAATCTCGTGGTACCAGAGAGACCAAGTTCAAGTAGCCCCTGAGGGACTTTGGGTCAATTGCTTTCTTTCAGCCCCAACTACTCCTGGTTATAGGGGGGAAATGGAAGGAAAACTCCTGAAGAAAGTGTGGGACAGCTGCTCTTCAAGGAAGGTTAAAAATAAACAAGTCAAGATGCTGGCGGCCATGATTGGGTGATGAAAGCCCTGCCCCTTTGGAAATCAACAAATTGACAAAAGGGACAACACTTCCATTATGCCCTGCCCACCCCCATCTTGTTTTTTTCACTCGTTCCCCATGAAGATGCAAATGTGTAAGATAAAAATCTAGCAAATAGATCATAGTATTTCAGTTTATAATTGCATTTAAAAAAAAAGAAAATAGGAGGTGGCACAGTGGTTAGGGTGCAGTACTGCAGGACACTTCAGCGGACTGTGATCTGCAGTTCAGCGGTTCAAATCTCAACCGGCTCAAGGTCGACTCAGCCTTCCATCCTTCTGAGGTGGGTGAAATGAGGACCCAGACTGTGGGGGCAAGTTGCTGACTCAATTTGCTAAAAAATCTGTAAACCGCTTAGAGAGGGCTGAAAGCCCTATGAAGCGGTATATAAGTCTAATAAATAAACAAACAAACAAATAAATAAATAATAGATAGATAAATAAATAAAAGAAATTAACTGATCTATTACCATGCCAGAACAACCTGGGCTGTGTTTGTGTGTGTTGGTCTGTGTGTGTGTGTTTGTGTGTATGTGTGTGTGTTGGGGTGTGTGTAAGTGTGTGTATTTGTGTGTGTGTTGCGTCTTTCGCCTCCCCCTTTCTACAACAGCTTCTCACAAAAAGTCGCAGGCATTTTCCCTAGTCCTAACTTGCTTCTTGTCTCTCTTCAAAACCTCGTCTCTATCTCTTTTGCCCCTGCAATTGAGTCCCAGCATCTCCTACCTGACAGAGGAAGATACCTTTGATAGCCAGGCACAGCGCTGAACCTGGAACACATGCTCGGCTCAGATATCAACAGAACTTTAATTTGCATTGATTCATTAGCAGTGCTTTCAATACCATCGCGAAGGGAAATGTAAAATAATTGGAGTATAAAATGCCCAGCAGGAAAAAAAAAGGGGGGGACAGAAAGAAACAGAAAGAGAAAAAAAATGAGATGAAGAAAGGGAGCAAAGCAAAACAGCTTGCACCGAGCTAGGCTTTCAACTCAGGTTCAGTCCTGAGTTGAACCCTGATGGGAAAATGCCTATCTTTGAAAATGAATTTTGTAGGCAGCTGCTCCGGTTATAAAATAAGCACGATATGCTAGAGAATGGCTGACATTGCTAACGTTCCTCACCATTGCAAACTGAAACAGAAGGTTGACTTGCTATTGAGCAACTATCATAGCGGAAGTTTAGATGGGGGGGGGAAAGGTGGAGGTGCAGACTCAAACACGCGACGAGATTTATTCTGTCTACTGTCAGCAAGACTTTAAATAGTATATGTGAAAGAAAGATCCCGAGGAAGATTTCTATTTCAGGATGGAAAAAAAGAAATATCATAGCTTGGTATCACTTCTGAAATGAGTAGTTAGAGCTAACCAAGGAACTCCCAGAAACCATGATATACACATCTAACCACAATTCGAAGGCAACGCTGCATTAGCAGAAGCTACAGTCTTTTTTTGTTGTGGAGGAAAGAGGAAAGGAGACCTGCAATGCCTTGACAGGAGCATCCCAAGAAGACAATGATGAAATTCAAATAATTTAACAATGGGTTCTATGCCCTAATGCAGTGTTTCTCAACCTTGGCAACTTGAAGATGTCCGGGACTTTCAACTCCCAGAATTCCCCAGCCAGCGAATGCATTGCCCTAATGACTATCTGGGTAGGCGTGGCCATGGTGGGCATGGTCAGGGGGTTGAAAGGCAGCATGGCCTCCTGTACCCCCTTGAGAGCAAAAATGGGCCACGGGGGGAACCACCACCACCTGTGCCCTGTTTTGGGCCTAGTAGGCCTTCCTGCAGCCTCCTAGGAGACAAAACCGTTGCGTCCTCCTGACGCAGCCAGCAGTCAAGCCACGCCCCGCCGTGACCTGATTGGCCCAGGCGTGTTTGGCTGCCGGCGGGAGAATTGCGCCTCTCCCATTGGCTGGCCGCCTGACAGCTAGCCATATAAATGGCTGTCAGGCGGCACTGTCCCGCACGTGAGTTCTGAATCTGTTCTGTTCAAGCCTGTTGAAATAAACGTTCGTTAGTTTACCTCACGCCTCGCCTCCTCGCTTCATACTTAAAAAAAACAGAGCATGGGTGGGGGTGGGGACTCCTTGAAGGGGTGGGGCAGGAAGGGGCAGGGCCAGCCAGCAATTTAACAACCGGTTCACCTGAACCAGCTTGAACCGGCTGAATCCCACCACTGCAAGAGGGGTGAAAAAGTCAAAATGGCAGCTACAGTTGTGATACTAAAGCCCCACCCCTTTGATTACACATTTTGACAGCCATAAAAAAACGGCTCTCAAATCAAAAGTGGAAATGGGTTCTGACAAGAATGGACTTTGCACGCTTTACTTTCATGCCCTCAGATAATTTTCTTTATTTAAAACTAGTACCCACTAGGGTCATGTCAATATTTCAGAAAGTAATACAATCAGCATGCACTGAAATTCGCTGTTGGAAAATTCTATCATGACTTCTATAGTAGTCAGCTGTAAAAAATGATAATGTAGGACATTAAAACAAGTTCTAAGAGGAAATGTATTTCCTTAAGGATTTATCCCTGGAGAATTATGGGCATACTAGTTATACAAGTACAGTATACAATCCCACTCTGGATTATAATGACATTTGCATTCATTCTGGAAGCAAAATAATAATGAAAAATAAACACTTGAGAAATGTAGGGTGGTAAGAAGGGAATCCATCTATGTGGTTACTGAGTCAACACCGATTGGCTGCCACATGATTAAGTAGGAAATTTGGATATGATTTTTCTGGTGGTTCAGATTCTTTTTTTCCATTTTCCTATCAATGATGTTTAAAGAATGCCTTTCAAATAGTTGGGAAGTTTTGTTTTTCAAACAGTTTTAAGAAGATATTTTGATGCCAAGCATCAATTCATATTAGCACTACAAAATTATCATTCATCCTTTTTCTAGCTTTACTAGAAAATATATTTCCACAATTCCCAGCATTGTACTTATCGGTGTTTCAATATTTTAAGTTTGATTGCCTGCTGATAGGGATACCACCAAACGTACTTTCACTTGCTGTAGGTTGATTTTAAAAGTTCAAGATTCCCTCCCCGCCCCCCCCCAAAAAAATCCCATTTGCTATCTGCCATCCTTGCACCAGTCTGTACTGCTGGTTTTTTTTTTTTATTATTATATATTATTATTTATTATTATTATTATTATTATTATTATATACAATTGTATCACAGCGGCCAGTTGTTTCGCCGGATTTGGCATTGGTTACTAGTTGGGCCCCACCCAGGGGCCTAGGACGTCGTAACGTATTTTCGTAATATGCGTGCAGATCCAAGCAGTGCAGCTTTTTGCATTTGACTGATGGTGATTTTGTCAATTTTTAACTGTTTTAAATGTAATTCCAGTGCTTTTGGAATAGCACCCAGTGTGCCAATTACCACTGGAATTACCACTGCTGGTTTGTGCCATAGTCGTTGAATTTCGATTTTTAAGTCCTGGTATTTTGCAATTTTTTCATGTTCCTTCTCGGCGACCCTGCTATCACCTGGTATTGCGATGTCTATGATTGTGACCTTATTTTTCTCAACCAGTGTGATGTCTGGTGTATTATGCGCCAGTATTTTGTCCATTTGTATACGGAAATCCCACAAGATCTTGACCATCTGATTTTCTGTGACTTTTCAGGCTGATGTTCCCACCAGTTTGTTGCTGTTTTAATATTATAATTTTTGCACAAATTCCAATGGATCATTTGTGCTACTGAATTGTGCCGCATTTATAATCAGTCTGTGCGATTTTTTTACAGCAGCTGAGTATGTGATCAACAGTTTCGTCAAGGCTTCTTTGCAAAGTCTGCATTTGGCATCATCAGAGGATTTTTCGATTTGGCCTTAATGGCATTTGTGCGGATAGCTTGTTCTTGCGCAGCCAGGATTAATATTTATTATTATTATATTATTTTATTATTATTATTATATTATTATTATTATTCCTGATTTTGTAATCTTACTTTTCTGATAATACACGATGTTAATAATCGTCTGGCTGGTATTTCATTAATGGGTGCTACAGTTACCCAAAGTCTTCTCACAACATATAGATTTACACAGTCTATATTTCTAATATAGCTGACAACAGTACCAAAAAACATATCATGAGCATTAATGATACAAAGCAAGTACCTGATTATTTGGAAGTAAGTTTCCACTAAGTAAATTATAAACTTGAAAAAATGTCTTCTAATGCATTTTCCATAAAATATTTCTTTGAGGTGATTTGCTCCACTCCACAATTTTAGTGTGACGTTCGCATCCCTATAATACTTGCTTTTAATTAATTGTGAATTTTAACATATTTCTTTTTAACACTTTATCAGCTTTGGCACTTACATTATGTTCAAGAATCTCTCTCACTTTCCCCCCACTGCACATCCTGATCACGGGGGGGGGGTCTCAGCAAAATATTCATCTTTACAAGATATTGCATCACTGCATTTGTTTATGGAAGAAGACTCTATGTTTTCTGTTTTCCTTCAGGGAAGGGTCAAGTGCCTACTCAGGATAATTTTATGAAAAGAAAATCCCCCTGAGCTTGGATGCTGCAGCTCCAAAGTACATTTTAAAGCTCCCATGATGATTTGTGTATGTGCGGTGGGTGTTGCTGATGCTGTTGCTGCAGCCACAGTGAGCAGCAATAACAAAAAGTTTTTTGAGTTAAATCCCTCACCTCTCTGATGGACAATTTATATTCCTCCGGGCTAGCAGAGCCACTCAGATTACGTAATGACAGCTGGGTAGATATATGGACTACGGCAATGGGCTGGCAGCCACTTCATTGTCAATTCTCTCTTGTTCTCTTTAGAAAGACACGGCACAATGGAGAAGGTTTGATCCACATGTCAGACACAGGAGACACAAAAGGATGATCGGAGCTGACTGCACTGCACAATCAAAGTGTCACTAGGAATGCTGTATTTTAGTTATATGTAACAATGACTGGGTGGCAGCGGTTGTATCAGCCAATTAGACGTTAGCATTTTAAATCACAGTGAAGTCCCATTGGTACCTCAATCAATTGCAAAGGAACATCCGTGACAAAGCTACAGTATCACTTTCATTCTCTGAAAGTCCCGTAATTAACCAAAATATTAACTCTCTGGGTTGCCATGGTCCAATGCTGAGTCGGTTTTCCTTACAATTCAGCCCTATATATTCGGTTTAGATAACGTGCAAGCTTTTGGGGATATTCTTTGTTTTATCGTTATGTGTTTTTTATATTTCTTGAAAAAGGTTTTTATTTTCCTTTTTTCATTTTCATACACTCACAATATACTGTGCATAGCCGGAGCCATACACATTTAAACAATAATCACAGCAATCCTCTTGTCAACAATACCCCAAAAAATAGAAACCCAACTACCTCTTCCACTCTCGTTCACCTATTTCTTCCACCCCCCCACTATATCTTCCTTCATCATCACTAGACCATCTTTCCCACTACCCCTCTACCATCCGCTTCCCGATCCACTAAATATTTTCTAACACTCCCTCCATCCTCTCTCCGCCCTTCTTAACCCATCTTTCTTCTATCCCACTCCTCCTCACCTGGTGTATTTCACTATATGTCAATGTACTTAACTATCCTATTAACAGAAATTAAAGAAAAAACAGTATACATGTGAAGTCGCATTACATTGAAATCTAACACATCGTATCTAACCTAGTATATATCCCTCCCTCCCCCCACCCTCCCCCCAACACCCCACCTCCCTCCCCCCCGACTTCCCAGAGCCCGTACACGGTATAGATTTTTAACAAACACAGTCTAAAATCTATTGAAAAAAGAAATAAAGAAATTAATAACATCTCTACATTGATCTTAGCTTCTTCTTGCTACGCTAACTTTGAACAGTTTAAATCATTCCTGATCTTAAGCATAGGCTATCTGGAATTTCTTAGTCCCATATTTGTTTTGTATATAGTCAATCCATTTTTTCCAGTCTCGTTTATATCTCTCATTTGAATGATCTTTTTTATATTTCTTGTAAGCCGCCCAGAGTCCTTTGGGATTGGGCGGCATATAAAAACTCCAAATTAAAAAAAAAAACTCCAAATAAATAAATTCTTCCTTCCAAGTCATTTGTCATTCATTACATTTGGAAAACCCTAGTTCCATTGACCAGGTTTGGGGTGCTACTTTTACATATAGAACACACCACAATCCTGGTACATAATTGGCAATTGGCAATTTAATAAATTTGTATGCTGACCAATCCCGTAGGACTCTGGGCGGCTTACAGCAAGATAAAAATAAGAATTAAAAAATAACATGAGATATAATTTTAAAAAAAACAGCACACCATACATTCCATTTAAGTGGGGCTGGACCTTGTTCAACAGCCCCAGGCCTGCCGGAACAGCCAGGTTTTAGTGGCTGTTCGGAAGGCCTGGAGAGTGGGAAGGGTCTCTACAGGTAGATCGTGCCACAGGGCTGGAGCAACTACAGAGAAGGCCCTCCCCCAGGGAGCCGCCAGCCGGCATTGTCCGGTCGACAGCATCTGGAGAAGGCCCAACCTGTGAGATCTAATTGGTAGTTGGGAGGTGTGTGGCAAGAGGCGGTCTCTCAGATATCCAGGTCCTAAGCCATGTAGGGCTTTAAAAGTAATAACTAGCACCTGGAAGTGCGTTCGGAGACCAATAGGAAGCCAGTGCAGCTCGCGGAGGATAGGTGTAACATGGGTGTACCTAGGTACACCCGATATTGCTCGCGCGGCTGCATTCTGGACCAACTGTAGTCTCCAAACACTTTTCAGGGGTAGCCCCATGTAGAGAGCATTACAGTAATCGAGCCTATCTACATAACAAAATGTAGATATTTACTATGACCTCCCTGACTAGGATTTCTGAAAGTTAAACTATCAATTTCAAGCCAACACAAAAAAAATTCCTATAAGGTCTAGCTTTTTATACTCAGCTCAGTTATACACCCATACATAGAACCATCTTAAATGGATACTGAATACATTGGAAATTATTTATTGTAATTTTTTTTGCCAGTTAATGTTGATTTTGTGTGTTTTTAATCCCCTATGGAGGGTCACACCAATTACTTATTTTGGGGAGAGATTAAAAAACTCAGCAGAATAGAACAAATGGGTGCAGAATTAGTACAAATGTTTACCATAGAGTTTTGGGAGAACATAACAATATGGATGGGGGGGGGATAGATGGTCCCTCAGAACCCTCGTTCGAAAGGTTTATATTTCCTTTAAAAGATTATGAAATTCAGCCTTCATGTAACAAGACAGCTCAAACTGATGGTGATGAAAAATGTAGGCATAAGGGATTGCAATTTGTAGTTCATAGAACAGGGGTGTCAAACTCGATTTCATTGAAGGACACATCAAGATTGTGTTTGACCTCAAGGGACCGGGGTGGGTGTGGTCATGGTGGGCATGGCCAGCTCAACGTCACTCATGTCGACGCCTGTGGGGGCCTGAGTGCTCCATTTTCAGCTGCAACAGCCTCATGCAACCCTCCTAAGCTCCGTTTTCACTGGCATAGGGTTGCAGGAGGTTGGTACAGCTGAAAACAGAGCTCAGAAGCCTGTTTTAGCAATAGCAGTTAGACTTATATACCACTTCCTAGGGCTTTCAGCGCTCTCTAAGCGGTTTACAGAGTCAGCATATTGCCCCCACAGTCTGGGTCCTCATTTCACCCACCTCGGAAGGATGGAAGGCTGAGTCAACCCTGACCGGTGAGATTTGAACCGCCGAACTGCAGCTAACAGTCAGCTGAAGTGGCTGCAGTACTGCACTCTAACCACTGCGCCACCTCGGTTTTCCGTGACAGAAGCACAGAGGGCTGGTATTTCACTGTTTCTAGAGCAGCCCCATGGGCCAGACCTAAGCACTCTGCAGACCGGAGGTGGTGCGCAGGCCTTGAGTTTTACACCCCCATCATAGAAGATCAGGAGCTGAATTATAAGGCTTTTGCTCCTCCTATGTTGTAGACTTTTCCACAATTGCCTCCATCCATTTGGATGCCAGAAGTTTTCATGTTCCAAAGGTTCCTTGTTCTTTTCAATCTTCTTTGCGGATTATGAAAAGAGGACAAATATCATTCTGCACACATGAGATTTCATTGTTCAGCCCAACTCTCTTATAATTGAAGAAATGTCACAGGATCAAAGAGAGGAGAAAGGCAAGTGAAGTCAATAACAACTGGCCCGACTGTTGTGTTGCTATAAGGAGCTGCAATTATGCTTCCTTGGGACAAGGTTTCTACTGTGTTTCCCCCAAAATAAGACAGGGTCTTATTTTCTTTGGATGCCCCGAAATAAGCACTTGGCCTTATTCAGAGGTGGGTTGCAAATCCCGGTGCTAAGAAGCATGTTAAAAGGTGGGTGGGTGGAGCCTCCCACCGTCCCCACTACTGGTTCACCCGATCCGGGCCGAACCGGGAGCAACCCACCTTTGGCCTTATTTGGGGGAGGTCTTATTATTTCTGAGGTGCAGGAGGCAGCAAGCGTGATCACCTCATGGCTGCTGCTATGTTGCAATATTTTGGGGAGGGCTTATTTTGGGGGGAGGGCTTATTTTAGCGCATGCACGCAAAGGCCCAATTGGGCTTATTATCCGGGGAGATCTTATTTTCAGGGAAAGAGGGTAGTTCTTTCTATTTATAGAAAAAAAATTACTAGGATAAGGATAAAGGGGGAGATTTCACTCAAATGTATAAGAAGAACTATTCTACATCCAATGCCTCAGCTGTTAGAGAACAAACAGTTGTCTCCCCAGAAAATCCAGTTTTCGAAGCCAGCATCTTTCTCTAAATACAATAGATGATCCTTGAAGCAGAGCTGAGTATTTTTAGATGGTTTAGGCAAAAGAAAAAAGGATGCTCACATAAGGTGCGTAGGAGAAATAAAGAGGAAATGGGGAGGGGGAGGCTCAAAAATTACAATACATACATACATATATAGCTAGCTGATGAGAGCTAAATAGCTTGAAATAGATCTATACTAGTCTCCCTTTATTTATTTATCAGCACAAATGCAACATACACACACACACACACACACACACACACACACACACACACACACCACACACACACACATATATATATATATATATATATATATATATATATATATATATAATATATATAAAGTCACAACCCCTGGTATGCCCAAATGTGGGAGGAAGATCACTACTTCCATTCTCTGTCCTTCGGCTCGTCACAAGAGACCATCCAGACAGAACCCCAATATTTTTTACTGTTGCCTTTTTGTTACATTTGTTATATTTGTGCTGATAAATAAAATAAAGGGAGACTATTATAGATCTATTTCAAGCTATTTAGCTCTCATCAGCTAGGCATACCCTTACTGGGATTAGAACCTGTGCTGTATTACATCTTAGGCAAATGTGTTAACCACTAAGCCACAAGGTCCTCCTTATCAGCTGAGCCAGGGAAATAGGTATGTATTTAGAGTCACATATTTGGGCATACCAGGGGTTGTGACTCTAAATACATACATACATACATACATACATACATACATACATACATACATACATACATACGGAAAAACATTTGTTCAGTCATTCAGTCACTTCTCACTTTTCAAGACCTGAAAGACATGATGTTTCTCAGATTTTCTGCCACCCACTGCTTCTACGAGTCCTTGTAAGCTCCTATATGTGTCATCAGTTTATAATACCTAACCACCTTGTCTTCTGTCAGCCTTTTTCAATTGCCTTTGATTTTCCACTCTTCCCCAGCGACTCCCTCGCTTTCACATTATCTATCCAAAATATTTCACTTTCACTTTGCTATTAGTGTTCCCAATGAGCAGCCTGGTTTTACTTCATCTGATACTGAATGATTCGTGCTGCTTGCAGTCCAAGGTGTGCGCAACAATTTCCTCTGGCATCATCATTCATTTTTCCTCATTCAGCCTTTCTGATTGTTCAGCATTTCGGCAGCTTATCTACACTTAACTGCTTAAACTGCTCCTGCCCCGTGCTCATGCCAACTTAACTCTCAAACCAGCTTATCGAAATCCTGTTTAGACTTTGGCAATAGCTTATAAGGTATTCAGTCCAGACTGCAAACTATCACATCCCACCCCCTCCATTGGACAATGATCCTGTTGTTATGCCCTCCTGGGAAAATGATTACCAATCATTTTTCTCCCTGCGGGTAGGCCTTCCTGGAGAATATGCACTTTTATATGTATACAATATATGTGCATACACACACACACACACACACACACACACACACACACACACATCTATATACCAGTGGTGGGTTGCTTATCCTGTTCCAACCAGTTCGGTTGGAATGGGGCCGGTGGTGTCCTTGTGCACGCGCAGTTCACGCATGCGTCATAGCGCCTGCCTGATGCTCCAGCTGCTCGTGGAGAATCGTGCAGGCGCTGTATGTGCCATGCGCCTGCATGGAAGCGCAGAAGCCTTCCAAGACCGGTAAGGAGCGTGGACGGGCGGGTGGGCCCTTCGCCATTCCCGGAAGTTACTTACTTCCGGGTTCGCCGACCAACCAATTCACGGGGACCGCCGCAAACCGGCTGAAACCCACCCCTGCTATATACTCTATATGTACAAAAAGTCAAATTAAATGTATATATACAAAGTAAATGAGCCGCGGTGGTGCAGTGGTTAGAGTGCAGGCTACTTCTGCTGATCACCGGCTGCCAGCAGCTTGGCAGATCAAATCTCACCAGGCTCAAGGGTGACTCAGCCTGCCAACCTTACAAGGTGGGTAAGATGAGGACCTAGATTGTTGGGGGTAATATACCGACTCTGTAAACTGCTTAGAGAGGGCTGTAAAGCACTATGAAGTGGTATATACGTCTAAGTGCTATCGCTATTGCTAAATACAAAGTATATATACAGATTATATACAGAGCCAAGGTTTGCGCAGTGGTTAAATGCAGCACTGCAGGCTACTGCTAGATCAGCAGGTCAGCGGTTCAAATCTCACCGGCTCAGGGTTGACTCAGCCTTCCATCCTTCCGAGGTGGGTAAAATGAGGACCCAGATTGTTGGGGGCAATATGCTGACTCTCTGTAAACCGCTTAGAGAGGCCTGAAAGGCCTATGAAGCGGTATATAAGTCTACTGCGGCTATTGCTATTAAAATAGGCATACCATTTATTTTTTTAAAAAACCCTTTCCTCCTATTTTATTTATTCGAAATAGTTTGCAAAGTCTTAGAAAATTCCGGTGGAAATATGTATTAGAGCCAAGGTGGCGCAGTGGTTAAATGCAGCACTGCAGGCTACTGCTAGATCAGCAGGTCAGCGGTTCAAATCTCACCGGCTCAGGGTTGACTCAGCCTTCCATCCTTCCGAGGTGGGTAAAATGAGGACCCGGATTGTTGTTGGGGGCAATATGCTGACTCTCTGTAAACCGCTTAGAGAGGCCTGAAAGGCCTATGAAGCGGTATATAAGTCTACTGCTATATTGCTATTGTATTACATCAGAAAGGTCAGTAAAACTCTCACCCTGTCAGTCAGATTGACAGTTCCAAACACAGCAGGAATATTTTTAAAAATATTGTTTTTTCTTTATAAGTGTCCTCTTTCTCTCTTCGCTTTTTTAAAATAGTAAATGCTGTTGCAATGTTTTTTTTCCAATTTCCCAGTCCCTAAGAATGATGGGCTTTACCAGTGCCTCCAAATATGTGCACTCTGGGGCACTGACAATGCCCTGATGGGACCTTTGTGATGCAGCTTTTCCATGGTTACCCTGACCTTTTGCAACAGCTTTCCCCCTAAGAGGGAGCCCCCCTCCCCATTAGCCTTCTGAAGGGCTGTGAAGTCTTGGCTGTTCACTCAAGCATAAGATACGACTGAGCCCAGCAAATGCAAAAGTACATGAAAAATTCGCGGGGTCTTTTGGTTCTGTGATTGGATGTATGTTGTTATGGGATTTAATTGGTCATATTTATTTGATTTTCTAAATGAATACATAAGTAAATAAATAGATCTGCCCAGCTTCCATTGGCCACTTCTCTCTTTGGTCACTGCTCTTCATGGGTACTTTGGCTTCAGTACAGGAGAGATCAGACACATGGCTTCTGCAAATGTATCTGACTGTACTTCCAACAAGCTGCTTATTCACAATTTGTAATGCCCCAGTTCCTGCCAGCCTAGCAATTTAAAAGCTTGCAAATGCAAGTAGGTACCATTTTGGTGGGGAGATAACAGCGTTGCAGGCACTTCGGCATATAATCATGCCAGCTACATGACCATGGAAGTATCTTTGGACTACGCTGGCTCTTCAGCTAAGAAATGGACTAGAATTGGACACAACTGGACAGGGGAACCCTTTACTTTTACTTTTTCAATGTTATTGTGAAGGAGTGCTAGATCTGGTTTTAGAACATGTGATTAAGAACATTTGACCTCAGTCTTCTTGGCATAATGTGTATAGTGTAGAGAATCTGATTGATTGGTGGTTGTTTTGCTGGCAGATGGGAGAGAAAAGGAAACTATAGGAATTCATACTTGCTACAGCATAGTTTCCTTAATATATTGTTTATTATTATACAATTGTATCACAGCGGCCAGTTGTTTTGCCAGATTTGGCATTGGTTACTAGTCGGGCCCCACCCAGGGGCCTAGGACGTTGTAACGTATTTTCGTAATATGCGTGCAGATCCAAGCAGTGCGGCTTTTTGCATTTGACCGATGGTGATTTTGTCAACTTTTAACTGTTTTAAATGTGATTCCAGTGCTTTTGGAATAGCACCCAGTGTGCCGATTACCACTGGAATTACCACTGCTGGTTTGTGCCATAATCATTGAATTTTGACTTTTAAGTCCTGATATTTCGCGATTTTTTCATATTCCTTCTCGTCGACCCTGCTATCACCTGGTATTGCGATGTCTATGATTGTGACCTTTTTTTCTCAACCAGTGTGATGTCTGGTGTATTATGCGCCAGTATTTTGTCCGTTTGTATACGGAAGTCCCACAAGATCTTGACCATCTGATTTTCGGTGACTTTTTCAGGCTGATGTTCCCACCGGTTTGTTGCTGTTTTAATATTATAATTTTTGCACAAATTCCAATGGATCATTTGTGCTACTGAATTGTGCCGCAATTTATAATCGGTCTGCGCGATTTCTTTACAGCAGCTGAGTATGTGATCAACAGGTTCATCAGCTTCTTTGCAAAGTCTGCATTTGGCATCATCAGAGGATTTTTCAATTTTGGCCTTAATGGCATTACTACTACTACTACTACTACTACTACTACTACTACTACTACTACAGCAGCACTATTTGTCAGCATTGGTAGTAAAGGGTCATGCAGGGCTCAGCTACTGAAGCAGCTAATAGCCAACATACTTTTGTCAACATACTTTTGGAAAGCTATCTACTGTCTACACAGCCATTTTGATTATCCCTAAATAAAAGAAAGCATTTATTTTCCTTTTGAAATAACTTTGGCATCTGATACTCTGTTTATATGTAAGACTGATCTATAATTTTGCTAGCAGTGGCCTTTTTATTCCCAAAAATAGCTAAGATAAGAAAATACTGCTGGAGTTGTTCTAAAAAGTACACAAATGAAAACAGATATTTTCTGTCAACCATGATCTATGTTGGCAGAGATTTCATTGGTTTATTTGGCAAAATCATCATTGAATTCCTTCTCCCCAGCAAAGAAATATGCAGCAGCCTGCTGAATTATGACGTATTTATTCTAATGGAAGAATTTGGCAGGCCTGTATAATCCAGCTAAATTATAAAACTTCCAAAGTATTCTTCATTACAAAGAATCATCCAAACAACACAACTGGATTTACAAATTCCAACATGAGCTTTTCCCTAAAAGAAAAGTATTTCACTTGCACTCAGAATTTTTCTTATATGGGAAATGTAGCATTTGTTTTCAGGTTACCCTGAATAGGATTAACCTAGATGAAGAAACAGGTTTTAGTTTGCAAGTCAATTTGCTGGATATATAGTCTTCATCAAGCCCTCTTGGAGTTGAGTTCAGAGGTGGTATTCAGCAGTTTTTGACCAATTTTGGAGAACCGGTAGCGGAAATTTTGAGTAGTTCAGAGAACAGGTAAATACCACCTCTGACTGGCCCCCTCCCCATCTATTCTCTGCCTCCCGAGTCACAGCTGATCGGGAGAGAATGGGGATTTGCAGTAACCTTTCCCTGCCACGGCCACCAAGCCATGCCCACCAAGCCTCACCGACAGAACCGGTAGTAAAAAAATTGAATCCCACCACTGGTTGAGTTGGATGTATGCATGCTTTCTTCCTCCATCATTCAAAGGATGACTCTGCAAGATCTAAAGAAAACCGATCACCTGTTAAAGAATCAGAAGTGCAAGCAGGCACTATTGTTAGCCTTAACCGTCTGCTCCATTAGCAAACACATAGAAATCCATCCGGGCAAGATTAGAGAACAATTTCCAGTCAGGTGCTTAAGTACATAAGCAAACAACACTGATATAATACAGTTCTAGTATTATAAGGCCTTATTGATAGGATGGTGGTAATTATTCCTGTTGATCCTCTTCTCTGTGGATATGTATCCTCATCCTGCCCATATGGCATAAAGCTTCCCTTCTATCTATGATGTAGCATCTTCTACATAACATATGTATCAGCATTCCAAATATCATGCAGAATTAAATCAGAGTCCAAGGCAGAGCTATCCTTAAAGTTCCAATTTAATAAGACAGACTTGTTGGTATCATGCTATGGAATCCCAATACTGGAAATGACATCAGAATTCCACCCAGTTAAAAGTTCATAATCTTGTCCCCACACCCACAATCCATCACATGGTCCAATCTTCTTCTTCCATGCTGGCGTCTCCACCCAGCTGCTTCCGGTCAGGTGTAAAAGTGCGGAGACAAAAGATGACCTTGGTCTTCTAGTAAAGAATGAAAACAATACATTCCACAATCCTACTCCTTTCTATTCCCCACTCCCATCAACTATACTAATGAAACAGCATATCAAAATAAGAGAAAGTGTGGCAGGCCAAAATTCTAAAAGGAATATAATTGCAGGTCTGACAATATGATTTCTCTTTGTACTTGGAAAGGCTATACAAAACATAGCAAGTTTCAATTGGAAAAGTGAGGTGGTGGATCTATCTTCAACTCCTCTCCCATTTGTTGTGAATTCTGTTAGCAGGCACTTCAGCTCATTAATTTAGGAGGAGTCCCAGCTAGGTACTGACTTCTATACCATTGAATTCAAAATGGATGGCCAATAAATTCTTGTTATGATAAGTGCAAGCTGGCTGATTCTGAATTCTAGCTTTTTTTTAATGCAGTCCTGCTTCCAGAGTATAATACCTCAAAAGTCTTCTTAGGCTTCAGGAAAGTTTCTTCTTTCCATCCTGCATTTGGTTTTTTCCTTGATGCTAACGAAGCCCTTTCTCTCTGTTTAAAGAGATTGTTAGGAAAGGAAATACATAATCATCCCTCTTCTTTCAGAACAACTTTTCATTTCATCCTTGTAGCCTCTCTGCCCAGGTACCAGGACCACAATTCCCTGGTTCCCATCCAGGATGTGTCTCAGGAGCGAGCTAGGATGGAGAAGGGCTAGACTTTCACTGAAGGTGAAAGAGTTCATCTTTCCACCCCTTTCCTTCTTCCACACACATCCTTCCTGATTAACTATAACAAGACTTCGGAGTATTGTAAAAATACTAAAATTTCTCCTTCACTCCTTCAATAAGGGCTCCTTATTATATTTTTGGAGGAAAGATTGTTTAGAGAGGTTTCACTAAAACAACACTCTCACCAGTAATGGTATTCTATTCTCTTCATTACCGGCTCGGGAACATCTGGGCATGCGCAGAAGACCCTTGATGATGTCAGGGTGGGTGGGCGGAGACTAGCACCGCCACCACTACCGGTTCAGCTGAACCGGTGCGAACCGGCAGCATACCAACTCTGACTCTCAACACATTTCAACCTTTCTTAAAGGCCTTTATTCCTCGTCGCTTCCATCTTTTCCTTATACATATAATCGGTTCACCGACAAATGCACGCCGACAAAACCATGGCAAGAAAACCGCGATGTCAAAATTGCACCCACAACAGCGCGCCGACAACAGCGTGCCATCAGCAAACAACGCGAAAACAAAGTAATAACCCTAAACCTAACCCTAACTCTAACCCCAACCCTAAACCTAACCCTAAACCTAACCCTGAACCTAACCCTTACCTTAACCCTAATCGCGCTTTTGTAGGTGCGCTGTTGTCGGCGCGTTGTTGGGGTGCGATTTCGACATCGTGGTTTTCTTGGCATGGTTTTTTTCGGCACGCTTTGTCGGGCGCGTATTTGTCGGGTCACGCATATAATCTACTGTACCTCAAATATTTCACATCTTCTCATCTTGACCAGTTGTCCCCTCGAGTTAGTGAGCTTCATTCATCATCAAGAATCCTTTTCATGTAAAAGTCTGGCTGTAGCCTGACTTGCTTGACATTCAGCCTCCCTCGTCCTTGAGCCGGTCACCATCTACCTCCATCTACATGCAACGCAGGGCTTCTTTTCAAAACCTTGTATGACTCAGCCTTTATATTTCCAACTCCTTGTTCTTCTTCTCTATTAGTCACGCCAGCTTCATCCGCCCACTTGACAGATTTGGCCACAAGTGACGTCTCTAAAAGTTTTCCATACATTTTTGGTGGGAGGGGAGCCTAATCTGCTTCAGACGCATAAAAGAAGTTTGCATCATCTGTCATGTTTACAAAATGATTTCAGCCTGATTGAGCCTCTCGGAGGAAGTATATCTCCTAGTGACTCAGTAATGAATGCTATATAAGTCTAAATTGTGTGAATGCCTTACCAACTCACATGTTTTTTGACTGCATCAATGTTTCTTTTTAAATGTGTTTAAAGATCTATGTCTGTGAATGGGAATTAGATATATATTTTTGCAATGTATAGGATTTTTAAGGGAACATTAGTAGCTATCCCTGTTAGGCTTTTAATAAAATGTTTTTAAAAGATGTTCATTTTTATTCAAATTTTGGAAATATACAGAAGCTTTTACAAACTTCAACCACAGTGAATGGCAGCTGTCCAGGGGTGGGTTTCTCGCCACCGTTCCAACCGGTTCGGTTGACGGGGTCAGCGAGGCGTCCTCATGCACGCGCACGGTGCACGCATGTGTACTAGCGTCTGCACGATGCTCCAGCTGCTCCTGGAGGATCGTGCAGGTGCTGTATGCGTCCTGCGCATGCGTGGAAGCGCAGAACTCGTCAAAACAGGATAAGGACCGCGGGCGGGCAGGTGGGCCCTTCGCCGTTCCCGGAAGTTACTTACTGCCGGGTTCGCCGACCAACTGGTTCGCAGGGACCGCCACGAACCGGTTGAAACCACCCCTGCAGCTGTCTCTATTCACTGTTGCCATTCAGGCTAGAAAAGAGCTTACTTTATTGGTTTACAGCAGTGGTGGGATTCAAATAATTTACCAACCAGTTCTCTGCCCTAATGACCAGCTGGGTAGGTGGGGCTCGGTAGTCATGTGATCATGTGGGCGTGGCCAAGTCAATGTCACTCAGGTCGATGGGCACTTCACCTTAGTTGTTACAATGGTAAAAGGGTTAACTGGAGAGGCAGTTTCTGTAAGCAGGGCAATAAAGATTAGGCTAGAAACAACACCAGAATGTTTCCTTCCTTCCTGCCTTCCTTACAGGATTAGCCCTGTAAAGTGGGGAAAAACAAAAGATTTCTTCCAAAACCTGTTCTCCGAACTGCTAAGAAAGTTACCAACTGGTTTTCCCGAATAGGTGCGAACTGGCAACATATTTATAGCAATAAAGAACCTCATCAAAGAAATCTATGATGGAATTCTTTCACAGAATTAATATTGCTTTAGTATTACCTGATTGGCATTGCCAGTGGAACTCTTCCACTGATCATTCACAATTCTTGTTCTGTCTTAGCCTTAGACTCATATATTGCAGTATAACTCTCATCATTCCCAATGACTGTGAGACCATTCAACCAGGATACAAGAAGGTCATACTATGTTAAGTCACACTTTGTTGGGTGGTCTGTCCTGGTATCAGGTATTCAGACAGATATTGTTTTTGAACATGATTAATGAAATTTAAGCGTTAAAAAAGCAAATATGTCATTACACAAAGATGTACTCAACCTTAGTCACTCCAGTAACAATCTGGGTTGAAGTGAGTTTTGAATACCTGACCAAACAATTAGTTTTAGAGTAAACATTTCATTCAAGGGAAGCTTTACACATCAAAGATAGGATTTATTTCAGTTCCCTCTCACTATTTTCTTCAGAAAACCTCACCCAGACAACAGAGCCAACAAATCATCCAGTTACTTCCTAGATTGCTGATGTCAAAAGAAATCAAAACATCCCACTAAAACAGCTGGAAAAGTATGAGTGAAGTTCATAGCCTTTTTTCATACACATCACAATAGCAGTAGACTTATATATCGCTTCATAGGGCTTTCAGCCCTCTCTAAGCGGTTTACAGAGAGTCAGCATATTGCCCCCAACAATCTGGGTCCTCATTTTACCCACCTCGGAAGGATGGAAGGCTGAGTCAACCCTGAGCCGGTGAGATTTGAACCACTGAACTGCTGATCTAGCTAGCCTGCAGTGCTGCATTTAACCACTGCGCCACCTTGGCTCAAGACTTAGCCCAACTGCTAATTCAGGGTATGCTAGCTAATCTCATAAATTTGGAGTGGAACAATTAGAATGGCAAGAGATCAAAGTCTTAGCCTAGAATCAATTATTAATATAATAAGTACCATTGTCTTGACCAGAAGAGACCAAATTCAATGAAAGCATGTTCCTATCAAGCCTGATATCTCATTCAGGGTGGGATTCAAAAAAATTTACTACCGGTTCTATGGGAAATGGCTTGGTGGATGTGGTGTGGCTTGGTGGGCGTGGCTTGGTAGGCATCGCAGGAGAAGGCTACTGTAAAATCTCTATTCCCACCCCACTCCAGGAGAAGGATACTATAAAATCTCGATTCCCACTAGTGGTGGGTTTCAAAAAATTTTAGAAGCTCTTCTGTAGGTGTGGCCTGCTTTGTGGGAGTGGCTTGCTGGCCATGTGACTGAATGGGAGTGGCTTGGTAACCATGTGACTCGGTGGGCATGGCCAGCTTGTAAAATGTGGTGAAACTCACTTAACAACACTCTTGCTTAGCAACCAAAATGTTGGCTCAGAAACTCTGGCATTTGAAGCAAGTCTTAAAGCTGTCAAGTTACAAGACCCTTGCACCCCTAACCCTTTAGAAAAAAGAACCTCAGGGGTGTTCAAACTTGACAGCTTTAAGACTTGTGGATTTCAACTCCCAGAATTTCTCCTCCAGTCATGTTGCTCAGGAACTCTGGCATTGAAGCACGCAAGTCTTAAAGCTGTCAAGTTACAAGACCATTGCACCCCTAACCCTTTAGAAAAAATACCCCAGGGGTGTTCAAACTTGATAGCTTTAAGACTTGTGGATTTCAACTCCCAGAATTTCTCCTCTCGCTCTTCATCTTGATGATGTGCAGACGGGCGGGGGGAGGGAGCTGAAACCGGTTCTAAACGATGCTGTAGATTTATGGAACCTCTTCTATAGAAGAGGTTAGAACTGACAGGAACCCACCCCTGATTCCCACCAACTCCGGGGAAGGTTACTGCAAAATCCCCATTCCCTCCCGATCAGCTGAGACTCAGGAGGCAGAGAATAGATGGGGCCAGTCAGAGGTGATGTTTACCAGTTCTTCAAACTACTCAAAATTTTTGCTACCAGTTCTCCAGAACTGGTCAGAACCTGCTAAATACACCTCTGGTCTCACTAAAGCAAATGATGGGAGGCAGGAACCTTCCTGGGGGTGGGGGCAAACTTGAAAAAACTATAACAACCTTCCTAACATCCTACAAATCCAGCAATTAGAAATAGCTAAGCTGTACCACTGGCTATAAGGCAGTTTTCTTCATTGTCAAGCTAGGCTTAGTTAGGACATCAGCAAAGTGAGAGACTATTTTTCAAAAGGCATTTGCAAGTTTCTTTTTTTAATTTTTGAATTGGAGTAGCACACTTTCTGCATTGGTTAGGTACAATTCTAGAGACTCGTTGTTGGATGTTGTATGCTTACTTCGCTTCTTCATCACATCTGTCTTAAAAGAGGTGGAGGAGAATCTTAGAGAAGAAATTGTGAGGAGAGCCTTGAAGAATACTCGCAGAACTTAGAAGAGTTAATGCCCTCTAAAAGGATGTACAATCCTTTAAGAAGAAGCTCCAGGAACATTGATGCTTCGTTATTATAGGGGTCTATGGACTTTTAGGGATGCTGAGGCTCAGTGGCTAAAATGCTGAGCTTGTCGATCAAGAAAGGTCAGCAGTTCAGCGGTTCGAATCCCTAGCACTGCTAACGGAGTGAGCTCCCATTACTTATCTCAGCTTCTGGCAATTTAGCAGTTCAAAAGCACATTTAAAAATGCAAGTAGAAAAATAGGAACCACCTTTAATGGAAGGTAACAGCGGTCCGTGTGTTTTCTGCATTTAGTCATGCTGGCCACATGATCACGGAATTGTCATCAGACAGTGCTAGCTCTTCAGCTTTGAAACAGAGATGAGTACTGCCCCCTAGAGTTGGGAACGACTAGCACATTTGTGCGAGGGGAACTTTTACCTTTATGGACTTTTTAAAAAATAATAATTTCCAAGGTACAATTTGATCTGTTGCGTCTCAAATCTCAAATCAGAACAGAACAAGCCTTGAAAACCTACAGGTTTCTGTGGCTTGAGTCCTCTGAGGAAACTGCTGAATTATCTTAAAGCGTTTCAGAAGGGCTTTCTTTGGCACCAGGCTAACCTGGCTTCTGTTTGGGGAAAGATTTGCTATCATAATTACACTAGCGTATGCAGCAGGATTATTTTTCAAAGCATTGTTACTAACCCGAATGCCATTGGAAACTTGGGGTGTGACAATGGGCGTTTGGATGCTTCTTAATTGTGCATAAGTTGCTCTCTGGTCTCAAGGAACTGCCTACAGGGATGGGTGTTTCACATCTGTCAACTACATTGGCAATCCAAATGCAACATCAGTGCTCGGAGGAATTGTAGGTATTTTCTCACACTCCCTCTGGGATCCTGGATCCAAACCAATGCATGGATTACAATGACAGTTAGTTAAAGTACTTTCATGGATGATATGTAATCTTGCTCTGTTATAGCTCCTGTCGTGTATGTGTAAAGTGGTATCCATTTTTAATCCACTGTTAATATGGGTGGGGTGGGGTAAGAGAGAGACTATTGTAGATATTTATCTTATAACAAAGAAGCTTTCTCAGGAATGTAAAATAAAATAATTAGATTGACTCAACACTCTTGTGTTAATACTTGGCCATACTGGCTGGAAATTAGGAATGTTTGAAGTCCAAATATCTGGAGGATTCCTTGTTGAGTAAGGATGTTGTGGGGGGGGGTATATGGGTGTATGTAATATCCGAATATCATTTACCATTTGTAACTTGGTTGCTAGTCTTGATTATAGCCAGTGTGAAGTTCTTTTAAACTTATGCAGACTTAACAGAGGTGGGTTCCTACCAGTTCGCACCTATTCGGTAGAACCGTTCATCAATCTACCGAACCGGTTAGAAGAGGTTCCACCAATGGACCCGGAAAGCAGGTCACACCTACAGAAGAGGTTCCAAATTTTTTGAAACCCACCACTGGTCCTTGGATATGATTATTCTACACTATCATGCTCATATTTATAAACTCAGTGCCTCTGTGAAAAGTAAGGATGACTACTGCATTATGGTGCAATCAGAACATTGTGGTGTTGAAGTTGTTTTAATGCAAACCAAAGATGCCTTTTAAAAACAAGTTTACATCATATTCTTATGCATGGCAGTGCTGTGTGTGAGGTAATTTAAGGTGGTTCTGACAAGTGTCGTCGGCATCTTCATCCGGTCACATGGGTGGCAAGCCACTCCCATCCGGTCACATGGGTGACAAGCCACTCCCACAAAGGAGGCCACCCCACAGAGTAGGTTCGAACAATTTTGAAACCCACCACTGTGACTTAATCATACTGAGTAAGAGCCCCATCCGATGAGAAGGAAATTGTTAATCCTTTTGAACTCAATGGATCTACTCCAAGCATTGCTTATTTGGATTCAACTTACTAACTGGGACTATAAGATTAAATATTTAATGTAAGCTGATTGGGTCTTTTCAGTTCTAAAAAGTCAGCCCAATGCAGAGCAATGGATGGCATATAAATTTAATAATAAATAAATAAATTCTAATGCCCCTTGTATAAGTCATAAGAGAGAAACAAGAGTGCTTGTATGCTTCTTTATTTCTACAGGACAATTAATAAATTTAGGTGAAATATAGTTTGGGCACATGATGAAGATGAGATAAAAAGTCAATATGATCATTCTAGTTGTGATTCGTGCAATAAAAATAAATTATTGGGTATCTTTTAGGAACTAGACCATCTTGTAGATTGCTAATCATATGCATGCATTTTGTATGCAAACTTCAGAGGCTATCAGAAATTAAGTTGGAGGAAACACTTAGTTCTACAAGAAAAATTACTAATTGTTTTAAAAATAGCACCCAAACACCTGGAACCTTGTTGTCTGGATGTGTAGCCATCTTCTGTTCTCTCAATGATTGCTGATGATGTGTTTCCCTTATGCAGCCTTCTTATGACTCAACAAAGAATGTTCACTTCCTAATACTGGCTGGAAGAACGTACTTCTCGTTCCAATGGATTCTGTTATGTACAGTCTGCTTAATCTGTTTACGTTCTTGTCTAATGGTTAGGTATGTAGTGCAGATTCAAGCAAGCATTTATTTGTGCTCAGGTTCTGCCTTGCCTTGCTAAGACACCTGGGTGGAGTGGGATGATGCTCTCATTTTTCAATGCAGTTAACCTTGGAAAAACAGATGCAGTATCTTTAACTTTGAGATTGACTCTCATCACCACCTGGTACTCCTAACGTTGATGGCTTCGTGCTTAGCAGGACTCCTCAACCTTGAACCTTGATGGTCTCATTCCTGGCAGGAAGGCAAAGCTTTGCAAGATAAGGGAAGACTTGTCTATGCAAACTTCAGAGGCTAGCAGAAATTAAGTTGGAGGAAACTTAGGGCTACAAGAAAAATTACTAAATTGTTTTAAAAATAGCACCCAAGCACCTGGAACTTTGTTGTTGATGGTTATGTGTAAAACTCAATAAAATGAGATCATTAAAAGCAACTGAGCTCAATTATACTTCAGAGTCTCTATAAGGAGGTCATAAAGCCCTGTGTGGGATTCCTGTGCACCTAAGCTGGGAGGGTACTTCAGATTTGCTGGCTTTGAAGGGATCTGCCTACTGTCCTTGACTGGGGTTCTTCAACCGGCAGGCAGACTATAAAGTCTTCCTTTGTCCTTTGTATGTTTTAATATTCTTTGATTGCTGTCTCATCTTAATATTGCTATCTTCAATAAAGCCTTATGCCTTCATATAGTACTGTATGATCATTGCTTCAGAATCCGAAGGCATCTGGGATCCAAACCTACCAGGATGGGACAAAGCATTAAAGGTGGTTGTAAAATGTACATATCATTTTTATTCTGTTAGGGCTGTTGAGGATGGCATATACTGTAGATGCTATACATAGAAGAGCCAAGGTGGCACAGTGGTTAAATGCAGCACTGCAGGCTACTTCAGCTGACTGCAGTTCTGCAGTTCGGCTGTTCAAATCTCACCGGCTCAGGGTTGACTCAGCCTTCCATCCTTCCGAGGTGGGTAAAATGAGAACCCGGATTGTTGTTGGGGCATATGCTGACTCTGTAAACTGCTTAGAGAGGGCTGAAAGCCCTATGAAGCGTATATAAGTCTAACTGCGATTGCTATAATATCTAATATGCTAATTATTTTGAAAAGGATGTCCAGTTGGTAAATGGCATGCTACTAAGTAGTGATTTTCTACTGGCACAACTTCAGAATGCCAGATGCTGTTATGAGTATAAGTTTTATTTGCTGCTCCAATTTTAAAAAAACAAACAGATATTGTTTTAAAATTCAGTTGGGGGGTGTTGGCCAATAGATAGGAAGGAAGTATTTAGGCATTCAGGCATATTTCAGAAGCAGTGATGTCTAGTAGTGTCACACAACTCAGTAAGTTGTATTTGTAACTAAAAAGTTAGTACATAACTACTGAATCCCAGGGTTTAACCTGCACTTGATTTTTCCAAAAGTCCACAAATCTACATAAGGACCTTGTTTTCTCTTATATGTTGCTGCCTCATTCCAGAGACTGGTATACATCAAGAGACCTCATATAATAGACTCTGCTTGAAAAAAAGAGCTTACTTATTTACTTTTGCATTTCCACCTTTATTATTTTTACAAATAACTCAAGGCGGTGATCATATCCACATATCTTCCTCCTCCTATTTTCCCCATGACAACCACCCGGTGAGATGGGTTGGGCTGAGAGAGGTGACTGGCCCAAAGACATCCAGCTGGCTTTCATGGCTGAGTTGGGACTTACTCATGTTCCCCTTTTTCTAATCTGGGGCCTTAACTAGAACAAACTGGCTCTCAAAGCTTGCCCTGAATGCTTATCTGCCCACTATGTCGACTTGCTTGCTGTGGTCAAGGGTGTCAAATTCAATTTCATTGAGGGCCACATCAAGGTTGTGTGTTTGACTTTGGAGGCCAGGGTGAGCATGGCCGGGACCAGTTTGACATCACTTGTGTCAGGGGCACCTGTGGCCCAAATGCTCTGCCGGAGAAAATGGGCTCCCAAGCTCCATTTTCAGCTGAGATGGCCTCCTGCAACCATCTGCAAGCAAAAGCGGAGCTAGGGCGGGCCAGGTTTTCGCTGGCTGAGGCACCGTGGGCTGGTCCTTCATTATTTCCAAGGCAGCCCTGCAGGCCAGATCTAAGCACCCCACAGGCTGGATCTGACCCCCCCCCCCGGGCCTTGAGTTTGACACCCCTGCTGTAATCCATTCCAGAATAAGGACACTCTAGATACAGTAGCTGAATTCAGCAGTGATCTCAAGTCTAGATTATTGTAATAAATTAGAGTTAAGGCTGCTTCTGAAAACAGCACCAGAAATTGCTACTATGCCAGAATGAGGAATGCTGACAGCAGTGAAGAGCATCAATTAGAGACAATAACTCATCTGTTTTCAAAAGAATTGTACTAGCAGCCAACAGTATTCCGGTCCAGGTATAAAGTGAGGAATTTTAAATGATTTGGGGATATTGATATTTCAAGAGGACCCTGAGTGTATGTTTTCTGTGTGGTTCTACTTGGTGAAGCACGAAGAACTTTCTCAGCTGAGAGATCATGATTATAAAATGTCCCTTGCCAAGATACTAGGAGTGTCCTTCACTTTAGCTTTCCTTGGAAGACCCAAGCTTCCAATTTTATATATTTGCTTTTAGAGTCTTCACAATTTTTGAAAGGGTGTTGTTCTCAGAGTGTTTTATTATTGTGGAGTTGTTGTATTGCTTTTCCTGATTGTTCATTGCTATCTGTTTAGCATAATGTACCTGATGATCAGAAAGTAGGTATTAACCATTGAAATAAATGAACAAGCAAACAAACAAACAGAAGAAGCCACTTCAGCTAATAACTATTGTTAGTTTTGTGCAGCCCCCTTCCTCTTTAAATACGACAGGTAAAACCCAGTGGTGGGTTTCAAAAATTGTTCGAACCTACTCTGTGGGTGTGGCCTCCTTTGTGGGAGTGGCTTGTTGCCCATGTGACCTGATGGGAGTGGCTTGCCGCCCATGTGACCGGATATGAAGATGCCGACGACACTTGTTAGAACCACCTTAAATTACCTCACACACAGCACTGGCACATAAGAATAGGATGTAACTTGTTTTTTAAAAGGCATCTTTGGTTTGCGTTAAAACAACTTCAACACACGCAATGTTCTGATTGCACCACAAACGCAGTAGTCATCCTTACCTTTCACAGAGGCACTGAGTTTTATAAATAGGAGCATGATAGTGTAGAATAATCATATCCAAGGACCAGTGGTGGTTTCAAAATATTTTGGAACTTCTTCTGTAGCTGTAACCTGCTTTCCGGTCCACTGGTGGAACCTCTTTTAACCGTTCGGTGGATTTGACGAACCAGTTCTACCGAATAGGTGCGAACTGGTAGGAACCCACCTCTGGTACAACCACAAATAATAAGTAATAACAATCTGCAGTCACAATAGCTGGATTCTTACGGGAGATTGTGGTTTCACATTATTCATTCCGTTTTTAAAATTAAGATACGATCAATACTATAAAAGTTATCAATGTATTTCTTGGCAAGACTTGGCTGGGCTTTCTTGGTATTACTTCATATTTAATTTAAACAAACAAAGAACAGTTAGCAGTTTTTAAAATAAAGCTGAAAGAGATCTCAGGAGTTTAATAACATGAGCATCTTAGTGAAGAGTCAGTGCAGTATTGTGCATTTTCTTGCCTTTCAAAAGGGCAGTCTTATTAAACATGGTAGTATATTTAGCAGCTGAAATTTTCAGGTCAATATTCTTCCTGCTCCTTCCACAGGGCAGCATCTGCCCATCAGTCTCGGTGCCACGGTTGACTGGGTGCATCTGACGCCAGATCCTCAAGGCAGTTATTTTGGTTCACAGTGGGATGCCAACAGCTTGTTACCTTTTGTTTGTTTCTATCTGGAACTCTCAAAAGTGAGCGCCAAGACCACAACAATAAAAAGCACGAAAGAGCATCTTCTGTAGTCTTTTTTTCTCAAAAACCAAATGAAAGTTGGTCTCCACGGGTATAAAACTGTCCGCGGTCCTCTTTGTACAAGCCTCCCTGGACTACTTCCTCATATTTCAGAAAATTTTAAAATAATTCACTATTGTTAAGTGTTGGAAGAATCAAGGAAAGGTGTCATTATGTAGCTGTGTCCTAGAAAGAACCGAAACTGTTTTTGTCAAGCTACCATGGCAGAATATTCACCACCTTTTGTATAAATAAGCTTCTTTACATAGAGTTAGATTTAGCTTGAATTAGAGTTTCACCTAATACTAAATTAACTATGCAATAGTGGCGAATATCTGTAGCTCGGGTGTAGGATGAGGGTGAAGGTTCACGCTTAAATTAACTCCATCCAACTGAGGTTAGCAATGAAACTGGGGTCAGCACAAATTGTGAGTCTCTTGATAAAGCAGAAGAGCACCAGGGTTGTGGAGCCAGCCCAACTTCTGCTTGCCTCTCAGCCCTGGCAGTTGATCCCCAGGCTATAGGAAGTCCTCGACTTAAAATGGTTCATTTAGTGACTATTGAGGTTACAACGCACTAAAAAAAGGGACTTAGGAACGTTTTCCACACTTACGACCATTGCAGATCCTCAAGTCCTGCGATCAAAATTCAGCAACTGACTCCTATTTATGATGGCTGCAGTGTCCTGGGGTCATGTGAGAACACCTTTTGTGACCTTCTGACGAGCCAAGTCAATGGAGAAGCCAGATTCACTTAACAACCATGTTACTAACATCACTACTGCAGGGACTCACTTAACAACTGTGGCAAGAACAGTTGCAAAATGGGGCAAAATTCACTTAACAACTGTCACACTTAGCAACAGAAATGTGGGCTCAGTTGTGGTTGTAAGCCGAGGACTATCTGTATTTGAGTAGGAATACAAAAAATTAGGGAGAACTACAAGTCGATAAAAAATAGCAATAGCAATACAGTTAGACTTATATACCGCTTCATAGGGCTTTCAGCCCCTCTAAGCGGTTTACAGAGTCAGCATATTGCCCCCAACAACAATCTGGGTCCTCATTTTACCCACCTCGGAAGGATGGAAGGCTGAGTCACCCTGAGCCGGTGAGATTTGAACAGCCCAACTGCAGAACTGCAGTCAGCTGAAGTAGCCTGCAGTGCTGCATTTAACCACTGCGCCACCTTGGCTCTATTGCCCACAGGTGCCTGGGGATGAAGGTTGTGCTGCAAAGCAAGCGAAATCCTCCCCTTTTATCTGTCACTGATCAGCTAGTTTTAAATCTGAGCAGCTGATGGTGAGCCCTGAAGCAGGAGACTGCCGACTCTTCCTCCTGTTTTTGCCGTAGATTGTACAGTTTGCTGCTTTGAGGCTGGTCCAAAGAACTAAACTAGGGTATTAAACTCAAGGCTGATGGCCAGATCCAGCCTGCGGGTGCTTAGATGTGGCCCATGGGGCTACCCTGGAAGCAACGGACTGAGCCTCAGTGCCAGCAAAAAAAGCCGCCCTCCTGAACTCCGTTTAAACTGGCAGAGATTGCAGGAGGCCATCGCAGCCGTAAACGGAGCTCAGGAGCCCGTTTTCACTGGCAGAGTGCTCAGGCCTCCACAGGCGCCCCCACACAAGTGACGTTGAGCTGGCCACGCCCACACCGTCACCCAAGGTCAAACAACCCGGATACGGCCCTCAATGAAATCCACTTTGACACCCCGATCTAAACTGAAGACTTGGTAGATATAGAGATGGTCAACAGCATCAAATTTTTCACACTGCCCAAAGATGACAGCACAACGGAAAATCGTGGCCAGAGCAGAAGGAAGCATAGTTATTTCCCCAGGAGTCTCCAGACTGTGACACCAACTGTGAGCAGTGGATGAAAGCCCCAGAATTGCATTCAGAGCAGAACTGCTGCAGTTTGTTGCCTACTTAAAAGAGAAAACCCCCAGCTTAACGCCAGAGCAATTAAGGATGATTTTAAGCTGCCTCAGAGGTGGGCTAAAGATGGGATGAAGGCGCCATCACTAGGACAGGACAGAAGAAAGAGGTTGTGTCCTAGTTAGCGTACATAAAGAGCAGCCCTTAATTTCTCTTTACGGCTTCTAAACACGGAAGCAGAGAGGACGTAGGCAACGTTATGCATGAATAAGAAGAGATTCGCTTTAAGCTGGATCTCTGTAAATACTACAGCCTCCAAATAAGCTTTTTCATTATAAAGTCGTCCATCTCTTTCTAACAATGTATTTGCACCACTGATATTGAACAGAATTATTTTCTACGGCTCAACCTTTCCTCAACTGCTATTTCAGATGCATTGGACTACACAGAGGTGGTTCCTACCAGTTCACATCAGTTCGGTAGAACCGGTTCGCCAAATCTACCGAACTGGTTAGAAGAGGTTCCACCAGTGGACCCGGAAAGCAGGCCACACCTACAGAAGAGGTTCCAAAAAAAATTTGAAACCCACCACTGCACCACACACACACACAC